>NC_082402.1:15189449-15197672 GCF_031168955.1 Gadus macrocephalus | reverse complement strand
CTGTTTCCGGATTCATCCATTTCCAATACCCTTTTGGTCTGCACTTTTGGTGTTTCATTAAAAAACGTTCTCAAGTTACAGACTTTAAAAGTGCTGGCAGAGGTTTTTTTGGTGCCCGATACATTATGGCCAAATGAGGAAAGCAATAACTCCTAACTCATTGGTTTAATCAAGTAGGAGTCAATGTTTAAAATGTTTCTACATGTTGTTCTACATTGTCAAATTGAAAAGAAACCCACAGCCGTCCCATCTTATCACTTGTCTTATTATCCCCCTTCTTTTGTGCACTTTCCTTCACTCTGTGAACCGCTTGAGACAAGGTGGTAAATAATTAGAAATTGGCAATTTTTTTATGGGTTTTAACATTTACAGTTTTTTTCAATTGCTTGAACGCATTTTGCAAAACTTGGCTCATTGTGTCAAAACTCAACACACAAGGTAAGTAAGACACAACACTGAGAAATATACCATTCACATCTATGTCAAATTGTAACTCTTCTATCGAAACCTTACAATCCATTGTCGAAATATCCCTCTGATGACAAAATGATACACACTTGTATCATATACAAGTGTGTATCACCTACGTGGGTGTAGGACACTTTAATGTGCCTTAAGTGGAAGGCAGGGGGAGGGGTTACTGGGGTTATTGTTGTTATTGTTGTTATATATTTATTAATATTTCTTACTGTATTCTATTTATTTATTTTAAAAAAAAAAGCACTGAACAAGATCTGCACCTTACAGGTAATTTCGTTTTTTTGTATTTGTATTTAACCCAATGACAAATAAAGATTCTATTCTATCATATGAATACACTTTCAGATCAGCAGCAACACACTAGTCTACTTTATATAAAACACTGCAGTCTTCCATATTCACTGTTTTTATTTACAGTTTTTTTCCATTGCTTGAACACTATAGACACATGCTTAGACCAAAGCAACACAACTTGAAGTTTTTGTTTCTATACCTTAAACACATGTAACAATTCCTTAAACAAAAGCGCTGCTTTGCACTTTAGTTGCAATTGTGCAACACACTTGCTCCTTTCTGCAACACACTTGCTCCTGCACACTACACAGTATTTCATACATAAGACACTTGATTCAAAAATGACGTCTCATTGTACCATTGCTAAAACACATCTATTCAAAATCCTAAACACATTGGTTAATTGAGAATACTTACTTACACACCTGAAAACACTTTCTTCCAAAACTGAACACCAACAGTTTCATCCATAATAAGGACATTCCAACTCGAAAACAGGTATGTCTTCAACTCTCTACTTTCTACTCTACTCAGACTGTATCAGATAGAGAAGTATTCAATAACATAGAGCGAGTGAGCATTTCCAATATCAGACCCATCATGGTAAAGCACCAAATTACCATGAAGCAATTGTACAGGGTCCCATTTGAGAGAAACAGTGTCAGGGTCAAAGGACTTCGACGTGAACATGTACAGGTAAGTGTTACAGTCCTTTACATTTACAATACAGTATTGGTGTCATCCAGTTACAGCTGAATATGTGCCATTGTATCAGTACCACATATACATTGTTGGTTTCCATCGGGCTGCTCTGGTCTGCAACTGGTTCACCAACCATCATCAATTTGAAGTCCTATACTTGCCCCCTTACACACCATTTCTAAACCCCATAGAAGAATTATTTTCGGCTTGGAGATGGTGCGTATATGACCGCCAACCTCATGCTCGCATGCCTCTTCTGCAGGCAATGGAACAGGCCTGCAGAGACATCAACATAGGGTCAATCCATGGATGGATTCGGCACACAAGGCAATATTTTCCCCGATGCTTTGCGGCGGAGAAAATATTACTTGTGATGTTGATGAGATCCTATGGCCAGACCCCAACAGACGGCAGGGTCCATAAGCCCACCCATGCACAATTGCCATGTTTTTCTGTGTTCACAGTACAATAGGGTTTATTTATTTATTTATTTTTGCTCAAACTGTATTTACTGCACTGTAATGTACAGTAGAGCAATATACAGTATTTAGTATTTCTTTTGGTTGTGGTGAAAACGTGCCCTCTGTGGTGCTGAATAAAAACAGTGAACATGAAAGACTGCAGTGTTTTATATAAAGTAGACCAATGTGTTGCTGCTGATCTGAAAGTGTATTCATATGATGCAAGTGTGTTTCATTTTGACATCAGAGTGCCATTTTTACAAAGAATTGTTAGGTTTCGATAGCCGAGTTTTAATTTGACATAGATGTGAATGGTTTATTTCCCAGTGTTGTTGTCTTATTTGCTTGTGTGTTGAGTTTTGACACAATGAGCCAAATTTTGCAAAACGTGTTCAAGCAATTGAAAAAAACTATGTAGTTCCGCGGAAGGAACGTTTTCACAAAAACCAAAAAACCTAATACTCAATACTGTACATTGCAGTGCAGTACTTTACGGTTCAGTAAATTCAGTTTACTAAACTAAAATATAACAAAAAATAACCAAAAATACACAACTGTACTGTACATACAGTGAACAACAGAAAAACAAGGCAATTGTGCGTGGGTGGGCTTATGGATCCTCACCTTGTGTGCCGAATCCATCCATGGATTGACCTTACCTCATTGTCTCAGCAGGCCTGTTCCATTGCCTGCAGACGAGGAATGCAGGCATGTGGTTGGCGGTCATATACATTACATCCTCAAGCTGAAAAAAAACCTTCTATAGGGTGTAGAAATGGCGAGTAATACGACTTAAAATTGTTTATGGTTGGTGTACCAGTTCCGGACCAAAACAGCCCGATGGAAATGAACATTATCCCAGACAACAACAAACCTGGGCTGCTCTGATCTGTCCTGTTCAGCTGCATCATGAAGTGCATCTAGAAGTGTGATGATATGGTGGGTATTGTAGTGACCTATTTTTGCATGATGATGCAGTTACCCTCGAGGGCTTGTGGCGGCACACAATGATATATTTCCCCCGCGCTGCCCCGGGACGTGCACAATTGCACTTTGGCCTTTTTTGTAGCTGGCTAATAGGTGTTCAGTTTTGTAAGCAAGTGTTTTGAGGTGTGCATCTAAGTATTTTCAATTACCCAGTGTGTTTAGTATTTTGAATAGATGTGCTTTCCCACTGATATACTGAGATGTCATTTTTGAACTAAGTGTCTTGTGTTTGAAATAGTGTGTATTGGGCAGAAGCAAGTGTGTTGCAGAAAGGAGCAAGTGTGTTGCAGAATAACAACTAAAGTGTTTTTGTTTACGGAATGGTTACATGTGTTTAAGGCAAAGCAACAAAAACTTCAAGTTGTGTTACATTGGTCTAAGCATGTGTCTATAGCGTTCAGGCAATTGAAAGAAACTGTAATCCTTCTACTTCTACGGAGGGGTCTGCCCGACCTCTGAGTGGAACACGGTGATCCTATTTGAGCTGAAGACACTGATAATAAGTCGTACATTTCCACTCCTCACACATCACACTACAGACGTCAGCGTCATAGAGTCACCCTCACGCGGGCGGGGAGGCGGGGCCCATCAGAGCTTTAATCATTGATTGGCATCATGAATACTTCACCCTGCGTTCTGGTTACAGTCGGCCCCCATGTGACTTGCAGGAAGACACATGTTGAACACACACATATAAACACACACACACACACACACACACACACACACACACACACACACACACACACACACACACACACACACACACACACACACACACACACACACACACACACACACACACACGTACACATACTCACATGCATACACACATACACGCAAACACACTCTTATGCATACACTCATACACACACCCACACACACACACACTCACATGCACTCACCTGCATACACACACACACACACACACACACACACACACACACACATACACAAACACACACACACACACACACACTCACACACACACACACACACACACACACACACACACACACACACACACACACACACACACACACACACACGTACACATACTCACATGCATACACACATACACGCAAACACACTCTTATGCATACACTCATACACACACCCACACACACACACACTCACATGCACTCACCTGCATACACACACACACACACACACACACACACACACACACACACACACACACACACACACAAACCCCCACACACGCACACACACACACACACACACACACACACACACACACACACACACACACACACACACACACACACACACACACACACACACACACACACACACACAGTCACATGCATATACACATGCACACATGCATACAAACACAAACTAGTTGCAGGTTAGTCATGAACGGGTTCCCTGACTCCCTGATATGAGCACCAGGCTTCTGCATTGTGTGTGCATGTTTAGGACTGAGTGAATAGGAACATACAAATGTCTTTGTGTTCCCAATTCCATTTACTTGTTCCTTGTTCAACGCTCCCCATGTAACCACTTGTTCTAGACATCTTATAGCAATCTTTCATAAGGATAAAATATGGAATTATAATTTTATGTCATACGATAACTCATCATAATGTATCATCACAATGTATCATTCAAGTATAAAACATGACCCTGCACACCAACTTTACTGATCTGTGATTACCATAGATACGATAGAACGATAGATAGAACGATAGATAGAACGATAGATAGAACGATAGAACGATAGATAGATCGATAGATCGATAGATAGATAGATAGATAGATAGATAGATAGATAGATAGATAGATAGATAGATAGATAGATAGATAGATAGATAGATAGATAGATATAATTCCTTTGTTAACAGCCCAGCATCAGTGTAAAATGATAAGGATAAGATACAATACAATCAAAATAAGTGCTAATGAAAACGAAAATATATGCTTAAGAAAATGCTAAAGTAAAGAAAATGAGAACAAACAGGGCAAACTAAACAAACAGATATATGTTTTTATGTTTTTTTATCATGTATGCAATGTTAAGAAACATAGCGAAGGACATGATGAGGGGTTTCATTCAGCCTTCTTTGTTTTGCCATGTAAACGCGAGAGCATAAGGCTAAAGTGGACCGAGGTGTCGGGGCTCGTGAATTATCCAGTTCACATTCACACCCGTATTGCACCTGCCCGGCCCTGCCAGGGTTGCCTAGCATCAGAAAGTATTATGAGCTAGCTTCATCAGGTTACAAACAATGTGTCACAGCCACAGGGAAGCCTGAGAAGATGAGTATTTGTTTAACTTTTTTGAATTGGCAAAAAACTAAAAGTTGTTAATGATTACAAAGTACCTATAGGGGAAAAAAGTAAATGTTTAAACCTACAAGTTACACCCAATGCACACAATGAGTACTCCATTCCTGAATACAACTCAGTAGGTCTATACAGACTTCCAGCCCCAATGCGTTGATCAGTGACCCTCAACCAGCAGCCTGCTGACCTGTACTGCTAGTGTACCACTGGCCACCAGGTCACAGAGGTTTAGGAATTATTTAGTCTCTAAAAAATAATATCAAATACTTTGCTTCTATAAAATCATATGTGCTATCATAATTTTGTACAGTTTATTTGTATTCCACGAAATTCAATATAACTGTATAATTAGTAACTGGGAGTCATTCATCCAATTATAGTTGCCCAAATATGTGTGTATATGTTTGCATTGGGCGCCCAAAACACAAATGGCTGAGTAAAGGTAATTCACAGCGTGACGAATACCTGTTAGTATGCACTTTGTGAACTACATCCCAACATCAATATTTGGTCATGACTTTACATGGCTCAGAGAGGTATGTTATCAATGTTATCAATAAATTTGTTGTGGGGAAAAGATGCGTTTAAGAATATGGCAAAGAATCAGACTCATAATGTTTGATTGATTTGTTTGATGAGTTAGAGTTTGACATGGCACAATAATTACATTCTAAGTGGGATTACATTCTGTTTAATTGTTTGAGGATTGAGCTACTGCCACTTTCCATTAACTGTTTGTTACACTTCCTGTGTTTAATCAATTAGATGAGGCACGTATATGATGATGGCCAAACCTATAGTAGCAGAGGGTTGTTTTTTAATGTTAGCTTTGTTTAATATTACACAACCCTTCAGCCATTACATTGCATTAACAAGGTGCTTCGAGATTAATTAAGGTGCTTCAAGAACAGGAATAAATTATATTTACATTTATTGATACAGATGTCATTATAAAGAGTGAGCATTATAAAAAGCCTGCATATTGACAAGTTGATTTGTTTTCAAGTGTCTCACTCTTTTAGTTGGATCTTTGGAATCCTATGGTAGGCTAAATTCTTTAAAACTAAATCTTTCACTTTTTGTGCCAAATTGCTTAAAACTGCCTCACACTCAAGCCAACACCAGATAGCTCAATATGTTATTTAAGTTCTTCATTCTTTTGGGTAATCTCTAGATGGCTCATTATTCGGGATTTCATATTTTGCTGCGCTGTGATAATATTTTGAAACTAACAAAAGGAAACAATCTTTGGGATGAACGATGTGAAGATGTGATTCCTTTAAATTTAAAATAACAACATTAATGTGGTTTTAAGGAGAAAGCTGGAAACAGCCTGTGATATATGTAGAAAAGTATTTTACAAAGAAAAAAACTGTATAATTGCACTATTGATGCTAAAGTATTCTATCTAGATTCGATCAATCCTAAGTGACATGTTGTTCACGTTCCGATTTTAAGTATAAAACAATGTTTGATGCTTGTACTTGAATGAGTAATTGAATGAGTCTTGAATGAGTGTTGAATCATTTAGTATGTAATATCCAAAAGCAACTCCAATTTGTTTGAAGGATTTATAAATCAAGAACAATTCATGTGCTAAGATCACAATTTACAAGACAACACTTTAAATGAAACAGGGATGGAGGGGGAATTAAGAGGCCTTAGCCCAACATTATGAAGTGTATATAGACTATTCACCAATGCAAAATAATGGCTTGGGACATCTTTAGCCAGATGGTCAGTAATGTTTCTGCTTTGTATATTATTAATGTGTCTCACCGTGTAATTTCTGCTTTGGGATGATTCATTCTAACAAAACCTGTGGTGAAATGATTAGCATTGATGACCTCGATTTACGAGGCGCCGTGTATGGGCACTGGAAGTTGTATTTATTTATGTAGGCTTATCCCTTTTCTCCGGTTTGAATTAGAATCGCTCCTCAAAGATTCTCTGCTTCATATCAAGTGGCAAGCCGCGTAGCCATGGCAACCAAATACAAGGAAAGATTTTCGACCACGCTTCCAGCAAGATGTCCTGGTGAGTGATAGTGCATGCAGCATTGGTAGTACAAACAACCGGCATTTGTTTGTTTGTTAACCACTGTAACAGACCCTCACAGCTTCCACTGAAACACGGCGTAATCAGTTGATACACAGATGTGGGTGCCTTTCCATATGTGTTTGAAACAGCCAAAAACTGAATCCCACATTATTGTTACATGGACATACTTTACAATGACCCCATTTCTTATAGCTGCGCCATGAGAACCACCAGTTAGCATATACCTGTATAAGAATATATATATATATATATATATATATATATATATATATATATATATATATATATATATATATATATATTTATATGCTAACTGGTATGCTAACTCATATATATATATACATATAAACATATGCTAACTGGTATATCTGACAGTTTGGGGTGCTTGGTTAACCTGATTTCAATATCACACAAAAAATAAAAAGCTCCAGTTCCTCCCTGATTGGCTGCTGGCAGGTGCCCTGGGAGGCTGCGGTACAGCAGCCCCAGTAGGCCCGGGTATCTAGGCCGCGTCCGGCCCCCTCGTCCCTGGGCTGAACAACCTCACTGGAGGACACCTGATGCCGCACCGTGCCACCTGTTTGCTGGGAAAAGCTCCCCCCATTCTTTCTGTCTGACCTTAATTCAATATTCTTGAATTAACACTGAACAAAATAACTGTTGAATAGATGGAGTTATGAAAGATTGAGCGACAAGGCCACAAAGAGAGGGAGAGAGAAAGAGGGAGAGAGGGGGGTGAGGGAGACATCAGAGACTCTGTGTCTCACCATCTGTTCCAGACAATGGAACAACAAAGACAGGGTTGCTTGTCAGAAACACATGACAATTTAATGTCAAACACGTACGTGAGAGCCTAAAAAAGAATAAATGGAAGATCTTAAACAATTTGACTGTAAGAGAGCATGACTAGTTAACTGTAATTTGACCC
>NC_082402.1:15159449-15184449 GCF_031168955.1 Gadus macrocephalus | reverse complement strand
TCTCTCCGGGTTCAAGGCGGGTCATATTGTCAAAACAATGGAGCTAGCGTGGTAGCTAGAAGGGGAACTGCGGAAGGTTGTGAGATAAGAAACACATTTCTTACCAAACACAGTACTATTTCCTTTATTTCATGCGTTTTACGTTGAACGGATTCAAATGGCTTTCAAGACTTACATATATTATTTTCGTTTATCCTAAAAATACAACGTAAGACACGCATTGCTGTCAACCTTGACATGCTAACGTTACATACAGTTGCATAAGTAGCCTTAGTTCCTTGGTAGAAATTCACTGTGTTGTCAACCACCTAACAGCCACGAAGATGGCTTCTCTCAGAGCATTGTCGTCCACCAGGGTTGGCACTTTCTTCTACAGGAAAGCACCAAGCTCGACCCAAGTTTTAGCATCATGCAGTATTTGGTGCAGAAGAAATCTGTATGGGTCACTCAGAAGGCATAACAGCATGTCTGCATGGGTTATTGACCAATACGGTACGAATGAGGTCCTAAGGGTTAGCGATGAAATCATGATGCCCACCATAAACCTAGCCAGCGAAGTGCTGATAAAAGTTGAAGCTGCCAGCCTCAACCCCCTTGACATCTCGATGAGGGGTAAGTGATGTTTACACCCTTCCACACTTCATGAGGAACTTTTAAATGTTCCTCAGTTAATGAGGAACATTTACATGTTTCTCATTGTAAAAGTTAATGAGGAAAATGTACATGTTTCTCATTAAGTTCCTCATTGCAATTGTCATTGTTTAATGATAGCCATATGTACCTATAGATGTTCAGTATAGTAGTTTACCTGTGTCTTCATTGCAGGTGGTTATGGAGCTACACTGTTGAATTTGAGACGTGACCCCATGTCTGTGATGCAGAATGACACAGAGTTCCCGCTGATCCTGGGCCGTGATGTTTCTGGTGTAGTGGTGGAATGCGGCTCCCAGGTCACACATTTTGCTCCAGGTGATGAGGTAAAGGTCAACAGCTTAATGGTAGGCTATACCAGGATTGCCAACTCTCACGCACTCAAACTATCTGGATCACACGCTTTCACCCTCAGCCTCGCGCTCTCACGCTGCCCAGACAAGTCTCACGCCAAAACACTTTGAAAGCAGCAGAAATGAAGAGGCCAACGTACTGGTTAAACCAAGCAAAATACTTTGACTCTAGAAGATATCTGAGTATTCGAATGAATAGTGTAACTAATAATATAATAATAACTAATAATAGTTATTCAATTAATTTGGTGTTTCCCTGGAGCTGTCTCGTAATTTATTCCCTGATTGGTGCGCGATACTTATCTCCGCTGATTGTACAGCTGTTCAAGTTCACAGCCGGGAGCCACGAAGGCGTTCAGGCAAGCTTTAGATATTGGAGAGACACGACTTTGACTTTCATTACTGATCGAACCTGTGTGCCCTTTATAGGGTAGGTGTATGTCTAATATAACATTTTCAGTATTTCTCTGGGAGGAAGTAATTGCATGGGCGTGGTCAGCCTATATCCCCAAATCTCGGACCCAAGCTCCCGGCACATGCATACTATTTAAAACCCTGATGGTGAAATGAGTTTAAAAATGTGCACGTGATTAAGTGTGCGAGTGTGTATGCATGATTATGCCCAATGCTATCAAAATTACACTCCAGACACATACCAAAAGTTGGCAGCCCTGGACTATACAAAATTCTTTATTAATATCAGCCTGAACTTTGCATAAATTATGTTTATTTACATGAAAGTTATTTGTATTTATATGGAGAAAGATTTGCAGCGGCTTGTGCAGACAACAACTTGATCATCGGTGGGTCCATTTTCCCCCACAAGGACATCCATAAAGCAACTTGGGTTTCTGCTGCCCATACCACAGAAAATCAGATTGACCACACCTGCATTAGCCAAAGGTTTAGGCATTCATCGCTGGATGTCAGAGTTAGAAGAGGAGCTGATGCTGGATCACCTGGTTACAGCAAGGATCCAGCTGAAACTGAAATGCATGAAACCCAGACAAGGAAGAGTCAAATTCAATGTACAGCAATTTCAGGATATAGGGCACATCTGAACTCTACCAAGTCACATTACAAGGCAGAGGGGCCGGATGAGACACCAGCCGAAGCCCTCAAGGCAGGCATCGAAACCTCCACCAACATGCTTCACCGTCTCACGCAAATCATCTGGGAGGAAGAAAATGTCCCGCCAGATTGGAGAGATGGCAACATTATAAAGATTCCAAAGAAAGGGGACCTCAGGGAGTGTAAAAACTACAGAGGAATAATGCTGCTTTCAACACCAGGGAAGGTGCTCAACCGCGTTATACTCGAGAGACTCCAGAAGGCGGTGGATGAGAAACTGAGGGAAAACCAGGCCTTCAGGAACAGTAGATCCTGTGGAGACCAATTAGCCACCCTCAGGATTATCATCGAACAATCCATCGAATGGAACTCTCCTGTCTTAGTATATTTCATAGACTTTGAAAAGGCTTTTGACAGTGTGGATCTGGAGGTGCTGTGGAAATTGATGGGGCACTATGGCATCCCACCAAAGTTCATCAGCATCATCAAGATGCCATGGGAAGAAATGTCAAGTTCTCCATGAAGGATGCGTATCAGAGGCCTTTGAGGTCCTGACTGGGGTGCTTGCTTTCGCCCTTCCTCTTCCTCCTCTGCACAGACTGGACTATGAAACAGGTAACCAACAACAGCCGAACCAGCATACAGTGGAGCCTGACCGAACAGCTAGAGGATCTGGATTTTGCTGATGATTTGGCACTACTTGCACACACCCACCAACATATGCAGGAGAAATCACCCAAACTAGAGATAACTGCTGCTTTGCTCTGGCTCAAGATCAACTCATCAAAAACCAAAGTAATGCAAATCAACAACAAGAACCACACACCAATAATCATGGATCAAAACCAGCTAGAGGATGTAACCAGTTTCACATACCTTGGGTGTGTAATTAATATAGGAGGATCGGAGGAGGATGCCAAAGCCAGAATTGGGAAAGCAAGGACAACATCTTAAATACAATCTGGAAAATAAAAAACACATCACTCAAGACCAAACTAAAAATCTTCAACTCAAATGTCAAATCCACACTACTTTACGGATCCGAAACCCGGATGACAACCACCAACATACTCAACAAACTACAGCCATTCAGCAACCGCTGTCTACGAAGCCTCCTGGGAATCTACTGGCCCAACACCATCTCTAATGCCATCCTTTGGGTACTCACCAAACAAGAACCAATAGAGACCCAAATCAGGAGGAGAAAATGGAAATGGATAGGCCACACACTCGGAAGAAAAAACAAATCAATTACAAAGCAGGCCCTAACATGGAACCCACAATGGAAGAGGAAGAGGAAAAGACCTAGAGCCACCTGGAGAAGAACCACAGAGCATGAGATGAAGACGAAAGGGCTGACATGACAACAACTGGATCGGAAGGCACAAGACCGAAGAGGATGGAGGGGTTTCATCGATGGCCTAGGTTCCCCAGGGAACTTAAAGTCCTAATTAACTAACTAACTATTTTTATTTGGAAACGTTGTATTGTATTCAACATGCTTAGGATGGATTCTAAAAGCTAGTTTGTTGGTTAAGCACTAGCAAGCAGGGCTGCACAATAAGTGGCCTATCAATCCTAATCAAACTTTTGATTTGATTAGGCAATTAGCTGTGCAATTAGCTGCTCATGAAAGGTCCCAATTAAGTTTGACCTAATAGAAAAAGTACAGGTATAAAAACCTAAATATATATGAATTTGTATGTTAAAATAAATTTCAAATCATTACAACTCAGAAATTGCTGATTAATATTGTTTTATGTATACATTAAGCGGCAGAAAAAAATATCACTTGATTAACTCGATTATCATTGTCATAATTGACTAGCGAGGCATAAGACTGTAATGAGGTCTCTGTTGTGTTCCAGGTGTGGGCGGCAGTTCCTCCCTGGAAGCAGGGCAGTCTGGCCCAGTACCTGACCCTCACCGAGTACGAGGTACGAGGCTTCAAACGCTACACCATTTACAGTTCACACCCCGCCGCCCTCTAATGGTCTGTGTCTCTCACACCTGGTACTCTGGAGGTCTTTGAATTCATATTGGCATGTACGCTTATGGAGCCAATGATGAACCTGTTAACTATTCATTATTGATCCAACGTACAGTTGATCAGACACAACACTCCATAATGGGCATCTCCTCCATTTAGCGAGGATTCGCTTAATTCCCTTTTAGCATTCACCAAATGGAGATAACAAGTTGTGTTGGTAAAGGCCTCATGAACACTGGAAACATGCAAAATAAAAGTTTGGAAGGAGCTCGTCTGGTTATATAATCAGTGAAGGCAGTAATTGGGATTAAGTCTTTATAGTTGTTTGAGCAACAGAGGAAGCAATTAGGCAGACGGAATAAGCTTTTATTTTTTTATGTATTGGGTTTGCAGGGTGCTTTGTTTATTTGGTAGCCTCCAGCTTGCTGTCATCAAATTAACTGAGTGAGGGCGTCCAAACAATGCTAAAACAATACACTGTATGTGTGTGTGTTTGTGTGATTGCCAGGTCTCCCACAAACCAAAATCGCTGAGTCACACAGAAGCCGCCTCCGTCCCTTATGTCGCCACAACAGCTCTGTCTGCCCTGGTCAATGCCGCCGGCCTGTGCAGTGAAAACTGCTCTGATAAAAGGCAGGTATTGTCAGGTCATGCCTCTGCCTCACAACCTAATAGCTTCCTTTGAACCATCCACATGACTTGTATGCCCTTCCATTCTCCATTGTCTCATGGATTACACCTCGCTACTGCCATCTTCCACACTAATGATACAATTACTGTAGAAGTGTTGATTGGAAAATATTAGGAACACTATTATTTGTAATTACAAGTATTGCTTGTTTGTTTTGCTGGTTTGTTTTTCTCTCTCACTTGTGGATGAATTGCTAAATGTTTTTATTTTTCTCTCTCTCTCTCTCTCTCTCTTTCTCTCTTTCTCTCTCTCTTCCTTCCCCCCCAAGGGTTCTGATCACTGGAGGTTCTGGGGGCGTTGGGACCTTCTCCATCCAGGTGACCCTCACTCTACCTGGACATTATCTCCTCCCGCTCCACCACCACTGAACCTCATACTGCCTGTGTTTCTGGTTCTTTTAATCCCTGGTAGCTCCTCAAGGCTTGGGGGGCCCATGTGACGGTGACCTGTGCTGGGAATGCAGAGGGGCTGGTGCGAGGCCTGGGAGCGGACGAGGTGGTGGACTACACCGCTGGGGACGTGGCTGCTCAGCTGGAGGCCACAGAGAAGTGCGTTCACCCCAACTCCCCCCTACTGAAAGGTTCCGTGTCTGAAACCCGATGTCCGCACCGCTGACTACCTGAGGGCCCCCTTGAGCAAGAGGCCCAGCAAGCAGGTCTTTGGCTCATCATCAGGATTCAACAGCTTTATTGGTGACATTCTAATGACGATTGGATGAAAGTGTCAATGCTTGCGGCATCGTGCCTCACACCCAAAAGGAATTAGTAGCCAAAGTACCTGTACCAGTTCCCCACGGGTCTGGGTCTGTTATACCATTTCAAAATTGATAGTTTGTTTGATGCAGTCTTCTGTGCAAAAGGAAAGATCCCGAGAGTTATTTCTGTGTGGTGAATAGAAGCAAAGCGGTGGTAACACTGCTGGGATGCAGTCTTCAAGGCCAGGAGAATACCCCTTTTTAAATGTCAGACAGTGGCTGAGCACATGAAGGAGAATCACGCTCCCTCCACCCCCACCCCACACCACCCTGCCTCCAGCACCCCGGTGCACATCAAAGACTGCATGAAAACAGCCTTTTCCAAATGCGCTCAACCCTGTATTCACTTGCTAGTTTCCATGGAGACTGGTGCCAAAGGCAGGGAGTAAACGCTGCTTGACCCTCCCCGTCAGCCCCAATATCTGAAGCTGCGCTCCTCTGGGCTCCTCGCCTCTCTTCCCTTCTCAGCAGTGTTGTTGCCACCCCCCTCCCCTCTTCTCCCCTCCAGGTATGACGTGGTCCTTGACAACGTGGGGGGCGTGGACACGGAGCGGTGGGCCCTGGGCCTGCTGAGGCCCTGGTCGGGGGCCAAGTACGTCACGCTGGTCAGCCCCCTCCTGCACAGCACCGACGCGGCGGGCCTGGTGGAGGGCCTGGGGCGCTCCGGCTGCAGCCTGCACAGCAAGGCCCTGCAGGTAAAAGGACACTCGGCGACCGAGCCCTGGGAGCACCACCCGAGAAGGCCTCGGGCTGTCCTGAGTGACGCTGGTGTTCACAGACAATGTCGGCATACTCGTAGGTTGGCAAAGAATCAGTGTCTTCTCAAGTGTCGTCTTTGTTATGATAGCACTGCATATGAAAATGGTAGCCGATGATTGTGTTTTTCCACCCCCTGTATTGAGAGGCCGAGCTAAACTCTTCAGTAATGCCTCAGCAGGTCCAGCAACGACTGCTGTTGCTATCGGAGATGGGTGTGGTCCCACATAGATGGGCTCATTTCCTGTCTCTGACCAGTCCTGTGTCATCTGAGCCAGTCTGCTAGGAGAGGTTGATTTGATCATCACCGAGTACACTGAGCACAAGACTTGGTATAAATTGTAATGACGTTCATTTTTTTTAAAGTATCTCCATATATGAATGGAATGCTGCATCTGATCAGTGGCCAACAGCTCAAGGTGTAGGACGTGCGAGTACGTGTGAATGAGAGGATTGCAGCAGAGGAGATGATTGCATCAGTTGAGACCTGCTTGGGGTTTGGTGTGTGTGTTTGTGTGTCTCTGGTAGTCCCATGCATAGGTTATGGAGGTGTAGTAAGTTTCCACTGCAGTGCCCGGCAAAGGAAAAGTTTGTATACCGGTGGTTCAAAAAGGTTTTCCGACCGGGTAATGCAGGCGGCGAAACTGTCAGCGTTGGCTGTGTGTGGGTGTGGATTTCTGGGCTGTGTGGGTTGTGTGTTTGTAGGAAATGCCGTTTTGTTGCTGAACCAGCAGGGTTTGGTATTCGGGCGGTTTGTAGAAGGTGTATCACCCCACATCCCAGCCCACCCTCCATCCCCCAATCACATCCATTTGAAGGGGAAAGCTCGGTCTGACGCTGGGTTGATCAGCCACCCTGTGAGGACGCCCATTGTTCTCAGCCGGTTGGTATGGCGTGGCCAGAGCCCCCCCCCCCCCCCCCCCCCCCCCCCCTTGGGGCTTGGGCAGTAAGACCCGACCATGTTACAGCGTCCACCGGAGTGGTGTACCTAAACACAGCTAAACAGAGCCCCCTGGTGGTCAGGAGGAAGACTTCATTTTTCGACCTTAAGTTACTAATGGCCTCCAAAATCCATATTTATTCTCTTGCAGGAGGAGACCGGAGATGAAGAGGTGGATAAGTTGGGGAAAACATTATGCAGGCTATTTAGGATTGCTGCAGGAGGTTGATTTGAATTGATTCTCGGACATACACACTCACATTGATTTAAAATCCACTTGTTTGGGGGGCTGAAGTCAGGAAAATGGGGTGGCTCCCCCCCATGTAATGTGACTGTGGCTGGCCAGAGTAGGGAGCAACTGGTTTGTCTGTTAACCGAGCAGCTGCCCATTGAGTGAGACGAGCCCGGATGGAGGATGATGAGGAGGATAATGATGATGATGATGCCGCCATTGGAGAGGAAGTCTAGCATGTGTTATCATCGGAAACACCGGGGGCGGCAGAGCGGAGCCATAATGGAGTTGGCTGGACCATCGGGTGCCCATTTTAAAAGGGCAGCTCCCCTCAGGGGTAGGTGGTCACCTGTTAGTTTTTGTTTTGACCTTCCTGCCACAGGAAGTTAAAAGTCATGAGGGAATCGCAGTGTCCCTGTTCATGTTTTGATCTCCAGAAGTGATCGTGTTTGGGACAACCGAGGGGAACTGGCCAGTCACTGGACATGGTTCCACCTCTGCTCACGGAAATGCATGAAAAGGTCATTCAACGGAAAGAAAACAGTCATTGAATAACAAAAATAAATGGCTAAACCAAGAAACAGGACTGTGCTGAGGTGGTATCATTGTGCTTCATACACCAGCTGCCCCCTGCTGAAGCAATTAACAAAATGACCTCACCAGTAAACAAATAAAGTAAACAAGCAAACACAATGGGACAAAAGGGGTTAACTGAAATGATAATAAAACCTGTGAGAGCAAGGCCAAACACGGACACAATGGTTTCTCTGGATAGCTTAATCCGATCGGTGCTCGTACTATGAACCAAGGGACTGACCAACTCAATTAATCTCTCCAGGCATTTTTAATTAGGCCTTAGAGGAAAGGGCTTTGACTTGTGTGAGTAATCGCATCTCAATCTCATATCTCTCCAGCCCGCTGCTGTGACTCACCCACTGTATATATATCTTTTTTTGGCGGCCCCTCTCACAGGAGTAAATGATGGCCTCTGCTCTGTATACCCAGATGGGAGACTTGCAGCAATTTGTAGCCAGGCCAATGCTGTCCGATCTTGGTTGTCGTTCTTTAAGCTGTAGCTGAACCCTGTGGGTTGGAGTGTGAGCCAGGGAGGCGCTGGAGAGCCGGCCCCTCTCATGACAATGTTCTTTCCAGCGTTCCTCATCAAATCCCTTTCAACAAGCTGTGTTAATGAAGCATGTTGCTTGGCTTGTTCACTTCGACCTTGCTCAAAATCTGAACTGATTTACAAACCACAAAGCCGCTTTTATGCAAAAGTGTCAGGCCTGGCTGGAGTTGGAGATAAATCCTTTCTGAAACTAAATGTGAACCGCAAGGTCACTAAATTGTTGGTTTTTGCCATTCATGAATGTGAATGGCTGCACACATGATGCAACTGCTTATGTTTCATTTTTCATGTGTCTCAACCTCCTGACCGGTTCTATATGATCACATCCCCTGACCTCTCTCGTCCCCCTCCCGCCTCTTCTCCTCCTGTCTGCTCCAGAACCTGCTGTCCCGCGGCGTCTTCTACCGCTGGGGCTTCTACGCGCCAGACGGCCCCGCCCTGGATGAGGTCAGCGCGCTGGTGGACGCCGGGAAGGTATCTCTCCATCTCTGTCTCTCCGTCTCCCTCTCTCTTTCTCTCTCTCTCCCTCTTCCCCTCTATCTGTCTCTCTGTCTCCCCTCTGTCCCTCGGTCTCCCCTCTGTCTCTCCCTCTCCTTCTCCCTCTCCCTTCTTACTTCCAACTCTTGCATGTACTCCTAAAGTGTGTGTTTCTGGTTGATGGAGGTTCTTCTCTGTGGCCTCCAGCTGAGCAGCCGTGCCCCCTACGGTGTAATGCACCACCTCGTCCTCTCCCAGGTCCTCTCACCAGCCCCTCAGCGTGTCCAGAGCAGGTCACCGTCACATGGGCCCCCCAGTCCTTGAGGGGCTAACACAGGTCACAGCAGGGGGTGGGGGTGTGGGGACAGAGCATCCACCACATGGCATGGATTCCCTGCGTGCTGCTCCACATGCGACCCAAAGCCGAGCACCATATCGGATTGTGTGTGTGTGTGTTGTGGTGCGTGTGTGATGAGTCAGGCGATCGGTAGACGGTGAACGGGGCTTTCAGAGACAATGCTGTGTTGCCGGTTCTGAGGGGCTTTTATGCTCTGGCTTACCGCAAGCGGCCCGCCTGGGGGGGTGGGCGGGGGGGGCTGTTTTTTGTTGTTGATGGCGGGAAGCTAACACACACACCCACACACACACACACACAGTCACTCTGGGTTTTATCCGCCCTGTGTTTTCGGTCAGATCGTGTGGATGGCATCCAGTATGAGCTGTACATTCATTGTTAATGTGGAGGGCTGGCCAGGTGATGGACGCTCTCATAGGATTGTCCGGCCTCATCACATCTGAGGCTAGAAATCTCACTCACCCTCTGACTCACTGACTGACTGAATGTCTCACTCTGGCATCAGGAATAGTTTGAATACGATGTGTCTCAGAGGGTAGATTGTGATGCCTGCACCAGCAGAGCGTGTCGAGGGTTCAATAGTTTCCCCGTACTTGGTCTCTGTCCGCTGCATTGTCAACGGTTAAGTAAATTGGTTTCAGCAGCAGCACATCCCAGGAGGTTACAAAATGTTGTACAAAAAGTACAGTCAAATTGGGTTCTGCAGGATCTAGAGCCAGAGCTCGGCCCGTTGTCAAGCGGTATCAAAACGCTCTCTCTGCCAATATGGCGGAATTCAGGGGTGATCTGCTGTCAGGAATAGTTTGCAGGCGGGGCATGTACCTCGGAGGGAAGATAATGAGGCCTGCACAAGCAGGGAGACCGCCCGCCCAGCCTGGAGGGGGGCTGGAGAGTCTTCATGAATAATTCCTTCAAGGCTTCGGCTCTGAGGCTGTGGCTGAACCAGAAGATCCTGGAGCCACAGCCTCCTGCTCAGAATGTTGGAGTTGTTCAGTGTATCCTGGTCAAGTTACATTTGCTACCATGTGTTATGATAAAAGGGACAGGGTTAGCATCAGTGCCTGTTGAACGTTACTTGTTGCGTTTGTTGTGTGCTGAGGTTCTGCACAAGCTAGCATGAGCAGCAGCCAGCGCTCATGCTATCAGAGCAGGGGAGAGGAGAGGAAATTGGGCCAATGGTTTATTCCCTATGAATAGCTTTGACAGGTGTATATATTACCTTCCTTGGATTTCATTGTTGATCCATTGTTTTTCTTGGATTTGAATGCTGGTGCATCGTAACACTCATAATTAGTGTGAGTGACACCTGTGTTTGACCTACAAGGACGCCTTTTGCAAAGGGTGGATAACGTATTGAATGACAATAATCTGAGTCCGGGATCATCATAGCTGGCGTATCGTGTGGTCCTCACTCAGTCTGTCGTGTCTCTTATCCGTGTTCTGATGGGTTATTGTGTACCTCCCGCCCACAGCTGCTGCCGGTGGTGCAGGCGTGCTTCCCCTTCAGCCAGGTGCCGCAGGCCTTCCAGAGGGTGGAGCAGGGCCACGCCCGGGGCAAGACGGTCATCAGCGTGGGGGGCCAGCGGGACCCCCTGTCTGAGCAGGAGGAGGGCTGCCCCGCGGAGGACGGGGGCCGCCACGCCCGCGCTCAGACGGCCCACTCGTAGCGGTCAGAGGAGGGGCCGTGTTGCTCTGGAGACGTGAGGCCACGCCGAGCAGGCAGGATAACATGTACTTTATCAACTCCCACAGGGGTTTAAGGCAAGAGATTATATCTATTATTTTTTTCCACTAGAAGGGGAGAAATAAGGCTGTCTTTGGCAACAGGGAATTGTCTAGCCAGGATTAGCGCTGTGTGTGTGTGTGTGTGTGTGTGTGTGTGTGTGTGTGTGTGTGTGTGTGTGTGTGTGTGTGTGTGTTTTTCAATCTCTAGCTTTTTAGCAGAGATAGTCTAGAGAGGTTGAGCTGATACAAGCACTGCATGAGTGAATGGGGAAAGCTTCTTCTGCAGTCCCTCTGATTTCCCAATGTGGTAAACCTGAAAGGCTTCTGCTGTACACTGGGGTTTGGAAAGCAAAGGGGTTTTCATTCATCCACACGACCAGCTGGTTCTGTAATAAATAAAGTGACAGTTTTCAAGAAAAGGCCGTTTTTTTTATTGCTTCAGGGATGTAAGGCACGCTGATGAAGTTAAATACTGTATGTATTGAAAAAAGGTCCAAAGAAAATTATATTGTTTATCAAAGAATCCAAACTGACTATTCATGAAAAATATAGAACCATAAAACTGAGATACTCAATGATAAAAGCAGACCTACTGAAAATATATCTCAAGTACTGATGCAAGAAGAGTCCATAGTCTGATTCCTTGGTCCTGCTTCATTGCTTGCTTCGTAGTTGTAACCACATTTCCCATAATCCCCGCTTGCTTCATAGTCCAGCAGCTAAAGGCAGTCGTACTCCTGGTGTGGCCCCTGGTCTCAGAACTGACGGGGTCCCTCCTGCTTCTGCGCCCCACAGCACGGAGGGCGGAGCTTCACACAGGACATCCGGGGTCAATCCTGTAGCTCAAAAGTCTTTCATACAATCTCCACATCCCACTGTTGGGTCGGCTTATTCGGGTCGAAGGTGCTGAGAATCACTTGGTTTTTGTCGTAGTTATGCCCCCCTGTAAAACACATAAAAAGATAATTAAATGAGCCCACATGCATTCATATCCATTTTTTTGTTCATTACAAAGCTACTTGTTTTTATGTGAAACTGGGGTGTGCTCATTTAGACACGGCAGTCAGAAGACAGGTTGAAATGCTATTGGTGGCTTTAACACATATTCCCTTGCAAGTTACAATGGTGAAAAGGGTTGATAATGTCCCATAATTGAGTCCGTAGATGTAGCACTACAAACATGGTATTGAATATCATTCACAACAAACATTCGATTTAGTTACAACTTTTTCTCCCATGACATTGTATGTGTATTCTTCTTCTCCAAGTCAGGATGACCACCAGGGGTCACTAATTGACAGGGATGTGAAGTGTAACTCAGACCCTTCGGTGGCGTATCCTTCGTTGGTCAACCTATACCACAATCCCGTGTCTCCGCAGAAGGGCTCTAACAAGGAGTGAAAATCAATGGCGAGTGACAGCCACGAGTCTGGGTCAAAGAAAATAATGACATTCTTTTCAATCTCAGATTTATTTCCTACAGATTAATCTATTTAGATGTACTTTGGTGACAGCATGAAGTTGCTCTCTCCCACTCTCTTCTCTCTCTAACCTTCAAACGCACTATAACGCACATCTTTCAGTGACGCATGGCTGCCTTTGATGTACGCACTTGCTGTATGTCGTATGCAGGCACTTTATGTAGCACTTATGTTTTTCGTATGTCCTTGCACCCAGTACTAAAATTAGTACGAGGCATTGTGTATCATCTTATCCTAGCTAGCTTTGTTGTATACGGGGAATGGGTTTACCTAGCGATTGTGAGTGCTTGCCACTCGGTTCTATAAACATCCTTACTGTACCGGCAGAGACATATTGTGGTTTCTCTTTCTTCTGACAAATTTCTTCTGACATATTTTAAGTCGCTCTGAATAAAAGAGTCTGCTCACAGATGACCTCATACAAAACACTGCCTCTGAAAGATACCGCCTCACCAGAGAGCAAGGCATGCAGGCCGCTGGCTGCCCCGAGCTCAATGTCACTCAGAGCACTAATTATGGGTCTGCTACAAAGAACAAATATAATCCTCAAATATTCATCCTTCATAACTTCTTAATGAGACCATACTGTCAAAGAGGTTCATGCAAATGTATTACATGGAAATAATCTCCCTCACCAGACAAACAAATATAAATATATCTTGTATTAGGAGAAAATAAATCCCATTCCTTCCATAGCGCCTCCCGTAAACCCCTTAGAGGCCTTTGGAGGACCCACATTGTGTGCTCCTTTCATTTACCAGGGCCCCCGTAGTTCACTTTATCATTTTAGGTTATTTGCGTGTCTCAAATCACCAGCGATGGGCAAACGTGTGTTATCTTCACCAAGGTGTGTTACATCGGGGCTTAGATCCCAGACCCCTCGACCCCCCCAAGCCCAGCTCATTGTAATTAGTGCGACCGCTGTGTACCGTCTACTAGTAAAGGTGGTCCTCAGTACAGCTCGTGTGTGCTGTAGACACACAAGTCAGAAGACGGGTTGAAACGCTCTAGTGACATATCGAGTGGCAAATATTTCCTTATCAGGTTACAATAGTGAAAACGGGTTGAGAATGTTCCTTACAAACGTGGAATTGATCTTCATTCAGAACAAAGATTAGATTTAGATACTACTTTCCGAATAGTGCGGCTCGTGTGTACTGCACGTAGCTTCATGTGTGAAGAACACCGGACTAAAACACGTTCACAGCGTGTGGCCACAGGCCCCTGGCTGCGTGCGGGCCTCACCTTTGACGTCCAGCAGCAGGCCCGCGGGCCCCACGTGGTGGATCTCGCCGTCGGGGCTGATGCTCCAGAGGTGCTGCAGGCCCTCGGGCTCCGGGGACAGGCCCAGGCGGCTCCCCGCCATCGTCATGGTGCCGCTCGGACTCAGACAGCACTCCTCCAGGAGCTGCTCACACACACACACACACACACACACACACACACACAGAGGGGGGGGGGGATAGGAGGACCGGAGCGGGGAGAGGTGGAGGGAGAGAGAGAGCAAGGCGGAGAGTGAGAGGAGGACATTAAAGACAGGGAAAGATGACAGAGGACAGGGAAAGATGTGCGTTATAGTGCGTTTGAAGGTTAGAGAGAGAAGAGAGTGGGAGAGAGCAAGCGAGAAATGTAGAGGGGGAGGGGAGAGAGGAATACGGTGAGATTGATTCCCCGTATCCATAAAAAACTACAAAGGGGATGGCTAGAGGTGTGGTGGATATATCTTCCTTTCCTCTGTTTTCTATGACAACGCAGACCTATTGAAGCGTCCTGTGTGATGGAATATGTTGTGGGGGGGGGGTTGTGATGCTACCTCAAAGGAGCCACCACTCAGGTCTTCGCAGAACTGCCTGCATGTGTAATTCCATGTCCTGTTTCCGTGGACACAAGGGGGCAGCACAGCGTTTCAGACCCCAAATGCACCGGAACCCATGAGCAATTCAGGAAAGGGGTGCGGCCTAATGTAATGAATGTAAAAAAGGCATGTGGAATGCCTGTTCCCTGCTCGGCCAATCGGATTACTTGACACAAACCGCAGCAGAAGGGAGAGGAATGCACTCCATCATGTATCTGTCCACGGCAGGGGAAGGGGCGTGTCTCTGAGTCACTTGGCCCTCAGGCGGTGATGTGCTTCTCAACCGGAGTGCCTGTAAGGTTGGGCTTAAAGAGGCTCATGACTCGTAGCTATTCGTAGTTATCACGGTAACGCAACGCTATATCCCTTCTCTCACTTCCTGTGAGCTGTGTTCCCAAGACAACCGTCCCCGGACGACGAGAACAAACACATAATAATAATAATAGTGTTTTCGGGAGGATTTGGACAAAGCGATATGGGGAGTCCGTACCTTGCAGCGGAGGCGTCCGTCCTGGTAGACCCAGACCTGCTCCACCCCGCCCGTCTCCTCCGTCTCCTGGACCCTCATCAGCTTCAGGTCCTCCAGCTCCCCGGTCACCCCCATCAGCAGCCCCGAGCCGCGGTTCCTCAGACGGATGTACACCTGCTTCTGCTCAGTCCACACACACCGGAACACACACACACACACACACACACACACACACATACAGGCGCACACACAAACAGACACATACAGGCACACATGGCGAGATACACACACACACACACACACATATACAGGCATACACGCAGAGACACACACACGCACACGCAGAAAGACACACACATCCAGGCACACACGCAAAGACACACACACGCACATAATGTATGTAACATCATTGCAACTTCAAATGCTAGAGCTGCATTTGAGTACATTTGTTGGGTTGACTCACAATACAAATTCCAGAATCCCTTTTGTAATGAAACAATGGAGCTAATCAGTCTCAACTAGTGAAGATAAGTAAGCCATCACACACTTTCAATAAAAAGCACACACAAACAACTCTTCTTTAATGGTAGTGTTCGGTACTACTAGAAGGGAATGCTATTTCTGTAGCGTGCTTCAAATGCAACTCCGACGGCAGTTTTGCTGGTCAATAAAAAACATTCAACATTTATTTATTGATTTACTTTTTGCTCAAAGAATTCCAGCGACTCCGATGGCAAAGGGTCCTGCTGCATGGACGCCTCTACCTTCACCCTTTCAACCACTACGGCTGAATGAACCTCAAGGCCCACGACTTAATTCAAGAAGGACAGAACTTGAGATCGAAACCTTCCTTTCCTAACCCTGTCCTCAGTATAGTAGAGAGAGAGAGAGAGAGAGAGAGAGAGAGAGAGAGAGAGAGAGAGAGAGAGAGAGAGAGAGAGAGAGAGAGGATGAAGCTTACCTGGACTAGCGGCCGAAGGGACCCGATATTGTGCCAGCTGCTGTAGCCGCGCCAATCGGGGACCTCCCCTGGCCTGAGCAGAATCTGGTCTCCTCTGTAGCTGATTTCCTTGTACAGCACCCACCTGGGGAACCACAATGAAAGCATAAGGGCACATAACAGCACACCCCGGGAGGGTTTTCAGACATTCAAAAAGTCTGAAAAATAAACTACTTCTGCAAATCTCCCCTTGTACAACCTTGATTTTTTTTCTTGTTTGTGTATCAGCAGCTGTGTGCGGTTGTGTATACTTTTCTAACACAAAAACAGTCACGCTCCAGACATGGAGCAGACAGCTTTTCAGCGTTTTACAATCTGCCGCATGAAAATTCTGTGTTTGGCTCCGAACGAATGGTCCCGTCGTCCCGCAGACGGACGTTTCCCCAGGGAGACGTGGGAGTATGTGGCGTCCCCGCTCTACATCTCACACACCACCAGCATGTTTCCACCGGACCACCCGCCGCTCCCATCTGCCCAGGCAGCCCCTCTGAACACTGCAGCTGACGAGCTGTCACAAGCGCTCCACAAATAAAACAAAAACCTCACCTCCACTATGTATTGACCTGGTGTGTGCAATATTGCTCACATTTTTATTAACTTATTTGATTGACTTTTACGGTTTGTCCATTTTGTTGTTGGGCAATTGTTTGTTGACTGACTTTGTGAGCTACTTGATACCTGAATATCCCAGAGGGGATGAATAAAGTATCTATCTGTCTGGAAACAAACAGGCAGGCAGTCTTGGTTTGCTGTTGTTTTTGATAGGATGGTAACAGGGGCGTTGGATTAGGAAGCGGATTTTGTTGCTTCTTTTTTGGTTGCCTACAAATGACTCACATCCCCTGGAAGGTCAAATGATGACTTTGATGAGCTGGGTTCAGTTCGTTTGTTCCCTCCCGGCCCCCCTGAAGAATGATTTGAGGTTCTCTGGATCAAACCCAGGGTCTCCTAGTCTTGTAGTCCAGGGGCTAGAGTTGTCAAAGCAGAACTGTACCACAGGGCTTCCTTTTTGCGTTCAATTGCCAAAAGGCGTGAGCAACTCAGGAAGTGAGTGCCCTCAGCCTTCAACACTCTGACCTGACTTTGGGAGAAGGTTGCGTTCCCACAGACCAAGGACCAATGTGTGGTGCACGGGGGGGGGGGGGGGGGGGGGTGGCAGCGCGCACGGCGGCACAGGCGCAGCACGGCGGCACAGGCGCAGCACGGCGGCACAGGCGCAGCACGGCGACGCGGCCGTCAGTGAGTGTGCATGTAACTCCGCGTTTACATGCGGACACATCTGATTCGCATAGATGTGGAAGAACAGCTCAATCGGAATAGAAAAGTATCATATATATATACGCCTCAATCGGTTCGGAATACAATTCTAAGCGGAATAGAATAGGTGGTGTAGTCCGCTATAAATACTTCCGATTAGTTTGGGGTTTAACTTGGAGCAGCTGCAGTAGTTCGCAATTGGTACACTCCGTCTGTACTTTAATGCACACCGAACATTACCGCTGTCAAGGAAATTGAATTTATTGCCTGATTCACGTCTTTGATATTATCACTCCGTAGTAGTTAAAGTAGTCCGGTAACTTATCAACCCCAGCGTGTCCGGTTGCTAAGCGACGGGTGACATCGGTGGGTTCATGTGTTAGTGTATCGTGGCTCTCGCTACGTGTGTGTGTGTGTGTGTGTGTGTGTGAATGACAGGGAGAACGAGTGCTATGCAGAGATGAATGGACGGAACGATTTTTAGATTTCTAAATCGCGTTATTGAAAAAAAAAAAAACTGATACCATGTTGACTAATGTAATCTGGAGCAGCGGCCCAGAGGGGAGCTGGCTGCTGACGGGTCAGGGTGCGGTGTAGTGTGCTGGGGGGTGCTTTACACACCTCTGTGCAAGGGAAACTTTTGGCAGCACAGTGCATTGACTCGTTTGGTTCACACACCCACACACACGCACGCACGCACGCACGCACGCACGCACGCACGCACGCACGCACGCACGCACGCACGCACGCACGCACGCACGCACGCACGCACGCACACACACACACACATCGTTTCAACAGTAATCCCTGTAGGTGTGTCTCAGACTCACATGCCCCCCTCCACCAGGACCGACTGCACGCGGCTGAAGGCTCCGGCCAGCTGGAGGTTGACGGAGCCGGCCGTCAGCATGGCCCTCTTCCCCCGCAGGCCCGCACGCTCGAACAGCGTGACCGACGGCAGGGAGAACTCCTGCGTTAAACAGGAGAGAGAGGGAGAGACTTCAGCTATTGTCACCACATACACTGCACGTGCCACATAGCACTAATGTGTATGTGTGTGTGTGTGTGTGTGTGTGTATGCCTCGTTACCACGGAAACGTGCAAAACTCCTGCGGTTCTATTTATTATCTTCAAAACATTTTCCCTTTTACAGTTTGCACCGTGTGGTGAATGAATGGCTGGAAACCAGCTCGGTCTGTGTCGGACAAAGACCTTGTGAGAGGGGAGAGCGATATTCTCGTCTATGAAAGACCAGGGAGAATAAGCGAGCTCCACTGTGTTTTTGCAGGCCAGATATTGTAAGATGTTTTATACTTGTCGAGGGAAACTGCTGTTTTTATTTGGGCGGATTTTCAAACCCTGTGTATGCATTATGCGGGTCGCTTTAATTATTTCACTAAAGTTATTGGTGCACCTTAGTTAGACCATTGTCAAGTGTTTTTATCCTCTTTATTACATTTATTACTATTATTATTAAATATATACATCTATACAGTATATATATATATATATATATATATATATATATATATATTTAAGCAATAGATCACGACAGGCTGTGGTATGTGCTCATTATACCACTGTTAAGGGGCGTTGTCCGGCCCCGACGCGCAGCGGAGGGCCGGCGACCCCCTTTACAGTGGTATAATGAGCACATACCACTGACTGAAGTGATCTATTGCTTTTATACAACGGTTACTATTATGGCAAAACGAAAGTCATAGACACACTACATTTAAAAAGAAACCAAGAAAGTCAAAGTAGCTGTTGTATTAAAAAATACAAAAAAGTAGTCCCTCCTGGCTGCCTTCAAAATGCACGACGGTCGCTATGCAACACACTTTAGCGTCCCTCCGAGAGAAGGCTCGGCTAGAGCGGTTCGCCGGCAATTTATCCTATGGAGCAGTTCACTCGCCGTGTGCCTAAGCTTTCGTTAGTCTCTCCATCGCCTCGCTCACTCCCGGAGTAACAACATTTACACCCTCTCCATCATTCAACATATTTTTAGGCTTCAGTGAACTGTGCTATTGCTTTTATATAACTACTTTCATACTTTGTATTGTAACCGTTTGTAAGGCGCGGAGTGATATGCAAACTTTCACAAAATGATCGGGCGTCATAGCAGTTATGTATACGCTCATTATACAACAGTTAGGAACCAATCAGATCGCTGGATTTAGGCGCCCCGTTGTATAAATATACATATACACTGTATATATATATATATACATATGCATACATATATATGGTATATATATATAGAGGTTGGATCTAGCCAGCTGGGCTAGCGAACTAAAACGTTTCATTCACTAGGACTGCAATCCAGGCCCTATCACAAAACTATGTGCACTTCTACATTTCAGACTCTATTTAGAAAGGTAGAGGAAGAAACAGGGCTAGTAGTTTGTAAAAACTGTGTGACTAAGTGATTAAGTGAGTTAGAGTATTTCAATCAAGTCATTGTATTTCAGGATAAATTACCATTAGGCCTACTTCTTAAGCCTACTCTAATATTATACTATTGCTGAGCCTACTATAATGACACATAGCCTACTATAATGACACATAGTAATTTTATCCTGGGGTGTCCAATCCACAAGGTTACCAAGGCTTTCAATCCATAAATGAACCACCGATTACAGATGATCTTTCATTCATCAGCCTATTCTTAGCATGTTAGCCTAGCAAAAATCCATCAAAGAATTGGTGCCACACGTGTAGAAACCCTGGAACCCTGCTAGGCAGAGAGCCGGTCTGTAAGATGCGTGGTAATTCGAGTCTGATTCATTGACTCATTATCGGCGCAGATTATCCTCAGTCTCGTTCTTTTTCTACATAACAGACGGCCCTCAGTTGCAGTGGAAACAGAATTGCACTCGCTTCTATGGCTCTGGCCTGACAGACGAGTTGTCCTGTAATCAGACTGCCCTCAGGCACGACGGCCTAATGTCCAGACTTGTGTGTGTGTGTGTGTGTGTGTGTGTGTGTGTGTGTGTGTGTGTGTGTGTGTGTGTGTGTGGGAGTTTTTTCTTGCACTTGTGGGGGCTTGGGTAAAGGGGGGGTGTCATAAATATTTGGCCCGTTAAGCCCTTTGAGACTGGAATGATGATTAAGGATTACACAAATAAAATTGAATTGAATTGAATGTGTACATATGTTTAATTTAAACATCACACGTCCAATTAGGGACCCAGTAGCCAGCTCTCTGTTCACTAAGAGAGGACCAGATCACTCACAAAGCCGGCGGTCTGCAGTGACAGGATGTTGGCGTGGGTGTCCACACAGCCCATCGCCCTCCGGTCCGCATAGCTGCCCACCTCCAGCACGTACATCCTGCTGCTGAAGCCAGCCCCCTCGAAGGCCAGCCAGCTGAAAGACACAAGGCGGGTAAACACAAAAGTACAGCACACCTGGGAGCAAAAGAGGAACAAACCATTCTCCACAAACTCTCACTCCGGTTCTTATCTCTTCAATGGGTTCTCAAGGGGACCCTGAGAACCAGACCTCTGGGAATGTCTTTGATTTGGTCTAATGCTTCCCTGGTGGGGAGAGGCTATGGTTCCTGCCTTGGTCTTATTGTTTCTCTGGTGTAGAGAGGCTATGGTTCCTGCCTTGGTCTAATGTTTCTCTGGTGTAGAGAGGCTATGGTTCCTGCCTTGGTCTAATTGTTTCTCTGGTGTAGAGAGGCTATGGTTCCTGCCTTGGTCTTATTGTTTCTCTGGTGTAGAGAGGCTATGGTTCCTGCCTTGGTCTTATTGTTTCTCTGGTGTGGAGAGGCTATGGTTCCTGCCTTGGTCTTATTGTTTCTCTGGTGTTGAGAGGCTATGGTTCCAGCCTTGGTCTTATTGTTTCTCTGGTGTGGAGAGGCTATGGTTCCTGCCTTGGTCTTATTGTTTCTCTGGTGTAGAGAGGCTATGGTTCTTTATCCTGTAGTTCCTACCCCACGTAGGGAGCACAGAGCGAAGGCCTCACCTGCCCGCCAGCACCCTGCAGGACGCCACGGCGAACCCCGGCTGCAGCTCCTCGGCGCTGTCCTCCAGAACCGCCTCCGAGCCCTGGAAGTCCTCCTTGGAGAACAAATGCACCTGGGAGACACACACGCACAAACACACACGAACAGGCACACACACACACACACACACACACACACACACACACACACACACACACACACACACACACACACACACACACACACACACACACACACACACACACACACACACACACACAAACACACAAAGATACACACAAACCCGTTGAGCGTGTCATTGATTTTGTCCCTCTCTCTGAGTCACCTGTATACCCTTCCCCCCCAAGCCAGTAGAGATAAGGAGGTTGATTGGATTTGGGATTCACTGTCTAAGTCACCTACCTTGAATTTGGCAGAGTTTCCCAAGTTGTCCTGAAGAGACGAGAGACGGTCACAAAACACAGAAGAAGAAAGGAACACGGAACAACAGTTAGGATGATGCCATTGGCGATGGTTCAGTCTGATATACAAGACACTGAAATAATGACCTAGTCTGTTGAAGATGTCTATCAGACATCGACCACAGCCACATTGTTAAGAGGACAGGCAGCCGGTCGATGCCTGCATCATTGATCCCCTGCACTATGTAGTTTGTTTTCATGAGCCCGTACTAACATGTTCATGATGAGTGTCCATAATAATGATAGATATAGTCATAATAGCAATTCTAATAGATCCCATCCACTACTTGAACCTTTTCAAGCGTAGCGCTGTAGTCTGTCGGTGACGGAGCTCGCATTGATTTTCCCACCACGGCTCTCGACTCACTCGATACCGAGAATACTAAAATCCATCCGTGGGCTGAATGAGTCCTGGGTAGATTTACTTATATAAAAGGTATTTATCTTTTTTGATAAACTATATCGATGGTTTAGGCCTCCTCCCTCGATTAAGGTTTAAAATTAGAAATCAAACTGTTCTGTGTTTCGTGCTGCATACTAGTAGTTCGGCATTCCTGTTATATAAGAACATCTGGGGAAGACAGCACAGAGAACGGGGTGGAAGAAACTGAAAGGGACAAGTTATGCCTTGTTTCTTGTTGTGTTGCAGGGATATTCTCCTGCAGAGAGATACTTTTAGGAGGGGATTTCAATTAGAGCTTCATTAGAAACCTTTAGACACTTTTTAGATTATTGTCAGGACAGGAAGTCTTAGCTTAGTGTTTGCCGTTCGCAAAGTATGAGCTGAAAGATCCCTATCTCAAGTGAGAACGTGATACACCCCCCTTCACCTAAATTTGAGCTTATCTGCAACCAGGCATATGATTATTAATCTAAAGTGAGAGTTGTGAGACGTTTGGTTTACCAGCACGATGGGCATCACCGAGGCGACCAGCGGCTGCATGGCGCCCCAGTCCTCCGGGTTCCCGTACAGACCCTTCTCCAGCACGTACGCCTCCCCGCAGAAGTCTGGCTCCTCAAACACCACCCACCTTCAAAATAAAAGCGCGCACACAGCGAGACGCAAACCGCAGAGTCAAAGGCTGCACACAATTAGGGATGGAATGCTGAAATTAAATATTAAAACGGTCTCCCTGTATATACACAGTCAAGGCTAAGCGGTCGCTGGGCGCGTGATTAAATGCAACAGGGTTACTTATAATACTTTTGGCATAACACAAATTTACAAAAAGCCTCTTTAGGTAGTTTACTTTCAGATTGTAGCCCATCTGATGTAACCACTAATGCGAAGCCTTTTGATGGCTGCTACCCACCTACATAGACTCAATGGAACGACCAATGACTTATATCAGGGCTGCGCTGTAGCAGTAGCACTGTAATCACTGCTTTGAACGTCTGTGTGTTTGTGTGTGTTTGTGTGTGTGTGTGTGTGTGTGTGTGTGTGTGTGTGTGTGTGTGTGTGTGTGTGTGTGTGTGTGTGTGTGTGTGTGTGTGTGTGTGTGTGTGTGTGTGTGTGTGTGTGTGTGTGTGTGTGTGTGTGGGTGTGTGTGTGTGTGTGTGTGTGTGTGTGTGTGTGCGTGTGTGTGTGTGCGTGTGTGTGCGTGTGTGCGTGTGTGTGTGTGTGTGTTGCGCACCAGGCAGAACCGTTTTTGTTCAGTGTGTGTGTGTGTGTGTCTGGGTGCCTGGATGTGCGTGTGTTCGGGCCATCAGAGTGATGAAAGATTGACACAGAGCGAGTCTGTTTGCGTTTGTAGGTGTACTTAAGGGTGGGTGTTTGCGTGTCAGTGAGTGTTCTGGGCCCGGCTACACGTGCTGGACTGCGCACGTGTAGGTCTAGTGGCCTTTTGAGCATGTCAAGGTTGACTGGAGATGCAGCAGGGTAGAGTGACTGTGTAACTGTGCCAGCAGGGTGATCGGGGCAATGTCTTGTATTGTTTAATGGCAGCCAAGCTAGGCTCCACACAGCCGACCTGTTTAACAGTGTAAACTATGGTAAACTCAGGTAAACCTTCAGCCGTTCAGCACATGTTTTACATTCCGCTCTCCTTCCATCTGCTTTTCCCTCCCACCTTTAAATCATATGGATGCAAACAACCTGAGACATCTTGTCCTAACCGGACCAAAGAGAGCCTCTTTGGACCGGACAAGACCAGACCAGAGGCGCATTCTGAGCTTCAGCACCTTTGTGATTTGTGAGGCCTCGCCACTATTATTCGCCACTAAAAGTCCCTTCTCTCAGCCGCAGGGCTCTCTCCCAGCTCAAACCCTGTTCCCTTTGACCTCAGCCTGGGCAGAGTCTCTGTGCTCCAGTCCCTCTGCTTCTCAGCCCACAGAAAACGGAGGGAAAAGGTCACATGACCGACAAATAGCTTAAATAGCTCAAACACAAGAGTGCCAGTGCACATACTGTCAGCAGACACTGTGGGTCTGAACACGCCGCCCTTGGGGTGTGGTGTGTTACAACACACCTGAGCTCTAGGGGCGGGGGGAGTATAACACCCAGGGCCATTGGGGAGATGCTTAGTGGGTAAGCGTTCAGGAGGAGGAAACACTCACACGCCGTCCACCACGTGGACGCTCTTGGTCCGCAGGCCGTAGCCTGTCAGCTCCATGCTGGGCACGGGGACGGTGAGGTCGATGTGCGCCCCGTGCGCCCCGAAGTCCTCGTCTGTGAACATTTTGAGGTGCGGAGAGATGAAGTCCTACAAGACGCAAAGTCAAAACAAGGGCCATGAGTGCCAATGCATTTGTTTTTTTATGCCTTGCATTATAATTATATCAAAGAAACATTAAAGTAACATGTCCAGCCGAAAAAGAAGAACAGCAACGAATAAAGTCAATAAGTCCATTCATGTGTTTCCAGTTGCTGAGTCATTCCTCTAGAAAACAATCTGCTCTTCCTTCCATGGAGGGAATGAACTGTGCAACTATCGTCTTACTGTATCGTCACATGAATTAACCACAGAGTCGGTAAAATGTCATGAATAATAGAAAATGCTCATCACACGCTACCAGAGGCCAAACTAATGAGTCCCAAAGCTGTCTCACGAGCTGCTGGGGAAACTAAGATATTCCTTTATGTTATCAGAAACAGAGAAAAGCAATAAGCAGACCCTGTTCACTGCCTTCTCTTCATTAGCCAAATACGAGTAACCGTTAACCTTCTAATAGCCGACCAGAGGAGGCTCACTCAGACAAGAAACCTATTTCTCTACAAACTACTATGAAGGTTTCTTTTATGTATGCGATGGATAGTCAACAGTATGCATCGGTATTCCCATGCCTTAGGGGGGCGCTCTACGGCACCTGTTAAATGTAACTTTTTACATTGTTCTGGTGCTAGTTATACTAGTGCTAGTGTTGCTAAAAAGTTATCCTTATAG
>NC_082402.1:15141552-15156552 GCF_031168955.1 Gadus macrocephalus | reverse complement strand
GGGTGGTGGCTGCCCAAGACCTCAGCCAATGGAGCTGGGGAGGTAGGGCTAGGCAGGAGTGGTGCAGAAGCTCCAGGGGACAGGCCATTCTGGGGGCCTTCGCTAGATGTTGCAACCCCAGAGAGGGGGAGGGCCTCCAGACCGGTTCTCTTCCCTCTGGCACTGGAAGCACTCAGGCTGCTGAGGATGCTGCTTCCCTCCAAGCGAGACCTCACCTTGGTCTCCTCTTTCTTCTCTTCCTTTTCGTTTGATGTCGTTGTCCTCTCCTCCTCCCCTTCCTCCTTCTCCTCGTGGGCCAAGCGCCTCTCCCTGAGCCGGGAGCGCGAGTCCATGCTATTGAGCAGGATGCACCGGTCCGCTATGCTAGCCCTGGCGGGCTTCAGGCTGGCTTTGGTCTCGTTGCTCTGGAGCTTGGCCAGCAGACTGGGGCCCGATTTGGCCGTTTTCTTCCTCAGCCCAAACTGGAACTGATCGGGGTCGAAGGTCTTCTCGAAGCGGTCCTCCCTGATGGCGGGCATGGCGAACGGGGGCTGCGGCGGCCGCAGGTGGCTGTGTTTGCGCGGCGGCATGGAGAAGGGGGCGCAGAGGTTCTTGATCTTCTCCACAAAGTCGTCGTCGCCCAACTCCCCCGCCGTGTCCAGGAGGTTGCTCTCGCTGGAGGAGTAACCCAGCCTCGGAGGCTGATCCGGGAGCCTCAGCCTCTGCTTGGGGAAGTCCACATCCAGCCAGCTGGAGGGGGCGTCCCGCTGGGGCGATGAGTCGCCTGCTCCCAGCCCCCTTGGCAGAGTCAGCCTGGTCTGAGGGGAGCGCTGGGGAGAGCCTGGGCCACTTTCAATGTTTTCTTTCCCAGCAGATTGTTTAGCAGTCTCAGGCGCACACGAGGCTGACGCGGGGTTATTGTTGACAGGCTGCGATATTAGAGTGATATCTTCCATAACAACGGGCGAAGATATCACCTGTTGTTCAAGGTTTCGTTTATCGACTGTCTCCGTCTCCTTAGTGTTTGTGATGCTAGGTACAGTAACTTTATTATCACATGGACTCTGCTCCACTTCCTGTGTGGCAGCAGCTGATCCGACAGTATTCACTGTATGGTGTAGCTTTTGTGAATCATTAAGCTGTGCCGCGTGAGACGGGTCAGTCATTATCTTCGGAGAGCTTTCGACCCCTGTTGTTGAAGAACTGTTAGTCATGCTTTTATTCCCAGTTGGTTTTTCCGCCACATCTTGGCTGATAGGCTTAGGGAGGGTAGTGTGAGGAGAAATTATATTTTCAACTGATTTGGGCTTTTCTGGCTTTTCTCTGCCATCAGATTTAACATTAGGCAGAGTTTTTTTTTTTTCAGGCACGTGTTTCACCGCCGTGCCTGTTTTAACCGGTAGATCAGAACCAAATGCCTCTTGTGCAACTAAACCACCAGCTTCTTGTGTGTGTGAGTCATCAGCCAATGTCTCTGTTTTTCCTACAGGCAAACATTCAGACTGTAGTTCCACTGCGGTCACTGCTGCCTTTGTTTCTTTGTTGCTGACTTTTGCAGAATCCTTTTTTGACTCATTTGTAGTCCTCTGCAACTTGGCTGGTTTGACAGGCCCCTTATCACTGTCACTCACACGCACAGTGTGGGTGTCTGCAGGGGCCGCCCTCTCATTCACTCCTCCACCTTTGGCGGTGGGTAACTCCCTCACAAGAGCAGGTATATCAACAGACTGCTTTGGGGGAGATGCTTTCTTCATTGCCTCTGACTGGTTGGGCTCCGAGTTTAAAGTGTTTTTGGAGGGCTTGTCTCCTCCTTTTTTCCCAGTCTCAGCCTTACTTTTCTCTGTGTCTGTGGTGGTCTCTCGACTGTTTGAAGCCGTTCCCTTTGTGGTAACCTTATCCACACTAATTTGCTGCTGCTTCGGTAGTTGTTGTTCTTGAACGTTTTCTTTGGCCTGGTCCTTAACATGAGGAACATTTTTGGTGTCATTCTTTTTCGATTGTACATTTTTCTGTTTACATCCATCTTCACTTTGATCGATGGCCTCTGTTTTTGCCACTTGTTGTTTAACACTCCCTTTAGCTTTGCTTTCAGCCTGATTTGGAGGCTTCTCTGATTTAACAGGAGCAACTGGTGCACCTTGCTCCACTGCTGGTGGTTTCTCTATGAGCGGTTGTTCTACTATCGAGGATGTGGGGGAGGGGACTGCTTTACTATTGCCCTTTGAAACCTCTTCCCCCTTCTGATCAGATACTGGGTCTATTTTCCCAGGTAAACGACCTACATCAGAAGGCTGCTTTGTTCTGCGTTGGGAAGTGTCAGTATCGGGCCCTTTATATTTAGTGACAGATTTCAACAATCCCCCCTGCCCCTTTAGTAATTGGTCTCTGCCCTCATCCTTAGAGCCCGGCTCTTTATCTGGAGACTGTACTGTCTTGCCTGAAACCTGCTGGGTGGAACCAGTGGCGTGGTGTTTTTCCACAGCAGTTTTACCGAGAGATTTATTGGATTGAACCATGCCTGGATCTGTTAGAGTCAGCACGGGTGAACACGGCCCAATGCTGGCAGACTCCTTATCCTGTTGGCTGGAAGTCAGCAAGGGCTTATCGTTTGAACCGTCAGATTTCGTACCATTCGGAGGACTGGTAAGGTCTCTACTCCTCCTCTTCTTAGAGCGGGTACCCGTCTTGCTAGATGTTTTAGCCTCGGGGTTAATCTCATTAGCATGTTCATCAGAGTCAGCAGGCACTGGTCTATCTGATTCAATGTTGTTCTTAGTCGTAAGTAGATCCTTCCTCTCTGTGAGTTCTTTGGGGTGTATAGTTCCAGAGTCTGCCTGCAGTTGCTCAGGACCTGAAAGCTTCACGGCCTCAACGGTGCCATCTGGCACATCGTGTTTGGATCTTATCTCGGATATGAGTGCAGTTGGTGTTTTCTCGTTGACAGCCTGTTTGTCCTGAATGTCCAGTTGGGATGGCTTTGACACAGCTCTCAAAGACACAGAGGAGGTTTTTAGAGACATTCCTCGAATTGCAACCTTTGGAGACATTGGTGTTTTGTTTTCGGATTTGCATGCCTCTATGTTTCTCGCCCGTTCCTTAACAGTCCTTGCCTTCTCAGGTGGAGCTGAACTGGACCTGCCGTCATCAAGGCGCTCCTCTGACTTGGACCTGTTGCCTCCGTCTACGCCTTCCTCCTTTAGTGATCTAGAGGCGGCCCTGATCGGAGAGACATCCGCACTCCTTGTAGTATGGAAGGTCTTCTTCACAGCCCCCAATCTCTGTCCCTCGAAGACGCTGATCTTATCTGCAATCCGACCTGCAATCACGGCCTTAGGTTCCTCCTCCAGTATCCCCAGGTTCCCTTTTCTGGGGAAAAATAAAGATAGATTAATATCAGCCACAAGCTGGTATCCTTTAAACATCTAATGTTATGGTCAAGTAATAATAATAATAATAATGCATTGAATTTATATAGCGCTTTTCTAGACACTCAAAGACGCTGTTTACAGGGAAGGGGGAACCTCACTAACCACCACCAAGTATTTAGTTATTTTTAAGCCATAGCACATTACTGGTGAATAGGGAACAACTTTAGTTATATCTGTTTATTCTACTTCATTTAAGAATGCTCGGTTCTGATTGGCTGGGAGGGGTGCATTAATCCGGCATATTGCCCGCTGACTTGTCGGTTCTACTTGCTACTGACTGAGGACAGTAGATCAATACACCGCTTGTATCGTTTTCTATCACATACATTTCCAACATGAGGTCCATAGTAAAAAACCAAGGAGTGCATGTTTGATCGATCGTCATTAAAACTGACTTGATACGAATGTAGCAACTACGTTATTAAACTAGTGATCAGATCCAGCCTAGTGTGGTTGCTATAGAAACGAGTTACCTACAGCTGAGCTAACGTTATTCACCGTAGTTCTAAAGGGAACTACTTTTCGAGGGAGATGAACTTAAACAGAGTATACATTTAATAAGCATGCAATACGAATAAGAAAAAGGCCATAAGTCGAAAACTCTTGAAATCCAAATTGTGGTACTGCACCCAAAGGTGGCGCTATTTAAAAAAAATAGGAACTAGCCTTATTTCTCCTTACTAGATTGACCTGGACTCAAAATTATTTCATCATATTAATCTCTAAAATCAGATGCATCACACTGGTCTTCTGCTCTAAAAATGTTTACTTTTCCCAGAATTTCATAGAAAAGCCAGACGTCCACAGTCTCAGCCCATTTTGCCTATATAACCATTTTGTTATAGAATAACTACCATACGGCTACCATTAGGTGGATACCATTAACAGTGCAAATTTTCAGATCTGTACTCTTTTAAGAAAGCCCTTAACTCACTTGAGAAATGTGTGCTTTAAGTTTTCTGGATGTTGTGTGCTTATCAATAGACATTTTGACCATGTGAATCAGGCTGCAGTTCAGGTTTAAAAGTAGGACATCTTTCCTTAAATATGACAATTATATGTTGTATTTATATATCTTCCATTAGTGTGTTCTTGACTTTTAATTTTGCTCGGACCCTGTTAATCACCGCTTGCGGTTATATTTTATTATTATTATTATTATTATTATTATTATTATTATTATTGTTATTTAAGCCCAAATGCTAGTTTTTCTCAGTTACTTAAAATGGAATCTCTTAGCTCAGTGGTTGTGATTTTTTATCATTGCTTGTTGCATTCATAAACAAACTTTTAACTGGGCAACTCCCTTCTTCAAACTTCAAACCATAGCGAACTTACCTTGCAAGGACCTCTGTTTCAGAATTATCCTTGACTGCATCTTGAGGTTTTGATAATCCTGAATGAAAGTTCTCTGAAACATTTCCACTTCTGGGCCCAGATTGTGAATCAGCGTTTACAAGAACATTCTTCGAAAATATCTTCACCTCACTTCTGGAGACCTTAATACTCTTGCGTTTGGACTCTGCTGTTTCAGTTTTCCTCTCCAACTTAAATTTTTCATCCATGTCTTCCTCTCCATCAACTGCAGCCACGATGGTGCCAGTACAACTGGTAGTATCGGTGCCTAAATGTCCCTTTGGCTGCTTACCCAGAGGAATTTCTCTATGAATAGCTGTGGGCGAAGTCTTGTTTTTCCCTCCCTCAGATAAGCCCTGACTGGAGGCGGAGTTTCCTGCTGCTCTCCCCAGGTGAGTCTCCACCCCTGGAGCTATGGTCAACAACGTTCCACCTGAGGCTGAGGGGGAGCCTGACAGTGCCTGACACGCCTTGGAAGGTGTGTTCTCTTGGGAGTTTCCCTCCACGTCTCCATGAGACAGCTTCCTGGACTTTCTCCGGCTGGTGTTTTTGCGCCCCATCCTGTCTGAATCTGTCTCCTCAGACTCTGTCTCAGGGCTCTCCCTGTGGGTGTCTGAGGGGGCAGTGAGCTCTAGATCCACCGGGGCACTCAGACAGAACCTGTTCCTGATCTCACGCCGCTCCGGGCCGCTGCTCCGTGGTGAATAGAGAGCGTCCAGTGACTTGGTCTTGGCGAGAACATCGAAGCTCTTCTCTAGTCTGACGCGAACCACCTCCTGCCCGGAGTTGTTCCCACTGTTAATCACACTTGTCTCTTCCTCCAGGTACACGTGGAGCTTCTTGCCTGAGTGGTTGAGTGCGTTCCTCTGAGCCGGGTTGTGGACTGCGTCAAGCTTCCCCACCGCTCCGAGCACACGTGTGCGAGACCGAGGCGTCAGAGGACTGGCTTTGTGCTCCAAAGTGGGATCTCCTGTCAGTGGCGTCCCACGGTGGCCACCTCCTTCCCGCTCCCAGCCCTGTCCTCTCCTCCCCTCTAGAAACTCCCTAGCATCCACAAACTCCTCCTCCTTGGGCCCTGGTTCTGCTGGCTCCCAGTCGGTGGACCAGAAGGGGCCGTCTCTGCGGGCAGACCGGGCGGCGTCCTCCTTCGTGGAGGAGGAGAGATCCCTGGAGAGGCGCGACCGCTCTGGGTCTGAGCTCCGAGCGCCTGTCCCCTCCTTCCTCTGCCAGCCTCCTCCGGCGGGCTCTCTCACAGGCTCAGCCCGCGCTGCTCCTCCCTTCGCTGCGTCAGCGTCTGGCACAGGGCCCTGCTCGCTCGCTTTGGTGGCATTCTCGATTTCAAGATCCCTGGGGATTTGTGACTTCCACGGAGAGAACCAGCTGCCGATTCGCCCCAAGACCCCCGGGCTCGGCTCCTCTTCTGGGCTTTCAGACTGATGAATACAGACGGGGGGATTAATACTTTTATAATGTGCTTAGGATGGGAGTTAGTCATGCTTTAGTCCAATCAAGCTTCAGTCAAATGTAAGCATACTTTGACTCAAGTGATATAAGTGTACAGAAGACACAGAAAGCAGCAGGATTTTTTCTAAAATGTTTAAAAGGTCACTTATTGTGCAATATGTTACGGATAACAGAAGCTTGTATGCCTATACGTTATAGGTGCACCTATGTTATATTGTGTTTTTTTTCCCATCAAAATGTTTTCAGTATAGCCGTGCAGTTCCCAGCATTACAATCAGCTTAAACTCGTTCATCTTACCGTAGGAAAAACCACATCAGTGAGACTCTTTACGTAGGATGTGAACATGTTTTTGGTTTAAACCAAAAAACTAAGCAGAAAAACCTACAGACCATAGAACAGATATTGTTATATGATAAAATAGAAGCATTAAAAAAAAAAAGTTTTAATGCCTTAGCAAAGTGGTATCCTAGTAAAAAAAAAAAAAAGGTTAATTTGCAACTCACCCTCAATTACGCTACAAAAGACACGTTTTTTTCACGCATATCCCTAAAAAGCGACAGTTTACATGTTTTGAGAATGCCAGTCAGTTAGATTCCCGCCAGACAGTTGAAGGTCAGCTGCAATCCGCTGTCGTCCCATCCCAGTAAGAGTTCCCTTCTGCAGGACTCTCCTGAAGACACTAGAGTCACTAGAGGTATGCGTGGCGGCGCGCGGGCGCCGTTTTGCCTTCGGCCGGGCACGCCCACAAAGCGCGCGCCCGCTCAAACGCAACTTTTCCAAGGGAAATGACGTCACAGGGTGGCTTCTAATACTCTCTGCCCATTTTTCGGCGATAAAAGTTTGCGCACAGTTTGTTGTTAGTGGAGTAAGATACTTTTTTTTTTAACTTGGTGCTGAACTCCAACAAACCGGACATCAGATAAAGAGTATTATTACCAACCGTAATTTAATTCAGACTGTATAAATGGGATGGGATTGTATCAGGCCTTAGTGGAGGCTATTATGCATTTATTGTAACTATTTTTAAATGTGGGATATCTGCGTCCAGTCCATTCGTGGGAACGTCAATAAGAATATCTTTGATATGTCATCAGGATGATATGTTAAATAAATATCTCAATCTTTAGTCAATCGTAATTTGAATAGTTTTGGACTCTGCTGTCATCGAGCTTATTCTACCGATGGATAAACTTAATCGCGGAGGCTGTAGGCCTATTATTTTATTATGGCATACGAGTTAAAGCCTATTTCATAAACAATGTTCTACCTTAGCTTGTTTCGAGTGGGGAGGCTGCATGCGCTTCATAAGTTACTAGACAATAGTCAATGTTAACGTTCACATGCATTGGCCTACGGTGCTCATTTGACTATTCAACGCTATTCAAATACATCATGCTCAATCTTACCATGATGGTATTTCTTGTTCTCAGCTGAAGACTATTGGAACCTGTTCAGCGATCCGCAGTAAAAGGCTTGAATTGAGCCTTTGTCGCTTCTGCACGGTTCCTGAGGAACCGCTCCTCATCCCCCTCGGTACCCAGGAGCCCCTGGAACCTGATGAATATTCAGACCCTTTACTGTCTTCAACGTCAAATATCGCAGCGGGGAGCCATTGCAATTATTTTGGATGAAGTCGAATGACAATGTAACTGGTTCAAAGGCTTGTTGGAATCCGCCCTGGCTAGGTAAATCGCCCGAGGCTCCGCGCGCGTACACACAGAGTGCATGACGGTTATTGTGAAACGCTATTGGGTCTACCATTCTTATAAACAAATGAGAGCGGTGGATAATGACCCCACATGGACATGCCCGCCCGACTCAACGGCACACCAACTAACGTTCATTCATCTGTTTTATTTAGTTTTAAACGTTTCAATGTATTTCTCTGAAGTTGGTTTACTCTCACTCTCTCTCTCTCTCTCTTTAGTCACTCTCTCTTCCCTTGAATTATTGATTGCAACATAAGCTGAAACCGGTCTAGTCTCAGCCCATTAAAGTTTTAAACATGGCTTTGCATGAAGCAGGCCTACCTTGCAATTATGACAAACACCATAGCTTACCAACAGGGTTGGATCCTTTATTTCTAATCCTCCCACAGGGACACTGGGCCTGTTACCAGTGCCCCTGTCACACTCCCTCATATTGTGCCCTGCCAACCAGTGACCCAGTAAACAACACATGTTGTGTTCGATGTAAGACGCCTACTGGCCTGCTTTTTTGTATTGTATGAGCCTGCATAATTAAATATGTCTCCTTCATCATCATCCCAGCTGCAGGGCAGCCCATGCTGCCCAGCACTTGTAGTCCAAAGCACACACAAGTAGGAAAAACAACAACAGCACTGCTCTTAAATCATGTCAAGTAAACAAGTCACATTCTAGTGTGTTCCCCTGCCCTTCAAACAGCTTCAAGCCTGCATTATGAATCATTATCAAAAATATAATCATTGTCAAAAATACTAGAATGAATTCTAAATATAAATAATGTAATACAATTTAATGTAATATGCAATGCAATGTCATATATTGTAATATTTTGTAAAATTATGTAATGTATTGTAATGTTATATGATGTAATGTAATGTTATTTGATTGAATGTAATGTGATTTAATGTTTTGTAATGTAATATGATGTAATGTAATGTAATATAATGAAATATAGTGTCATGTTTTGTAAAGTTATATGATGTAATGTAATATAATGTAATTTAACTTGATGTAATGTAATATAATGCAATATAATACGTTGTAATGTAATGACGAGTGTGTATCCAAAGCTCTCCTTTTAGAGCCCTTGCAATGTAAATCACCTGAGCCGTGAATGACTGCGAGATGTGAGCCTTCTCCTGTCCCTCCAGCTCCCACACGCTGTTCAGAGATCCACGCAGACCTCCTCCTCCCAATCCTTTGTGCTCTTTTTAGTTCTCAATTAGTAGTTACAAATTCAGCAAAAAGCTGCCATTTACACCATTACTCACAAGAGGCGTGCGTGCGTGCGTGCCTTTGTGTGTGTGTGTCCCATCAAAAAGGATTGAGAGCTACGAATTACAGATGTGATCTGTGGCTTTTCATGTATGCACCTGAACTGTAGTCCTTTGAGTGCGTTGCTCTGAGGTACCATGCTTCTGCCCATTGACCTCCATCGCAACCAAGAGGGCAAATCGATGACCCGGGGTCATTTATCCTATGTTGAATGTCTCTAAACTCGTAATAGTTGGTTTGGTTCAGTGTGTTGCAAACAATTCCGTTAAGCGTTTTTTTGTATTGGGGTTGATCATGTATATATTGTAATGTGTTGTACGGTTGTCGGTAATTGGTTTTGAATCAACACACTGTTAAGCCCAAAGTAGTCGGTTGAGTACTGGGAAACTATTATGTTCGATTTATTTTTCAGGTAGTGCACATCAAATATCATTGTAAATATGTGTTAGTCAAGAGGCTCATTTACATCTGCAGTGGACAACTTACATTCACATTACCAGAGAACAATAATAAAATAAGATACATTTAGATACTTAGAACATTTTTATTTGTTTTATTTAACCTTTATTTAACCAGGGTGAAAACACATTGAGATAGATATCTCTTTTACAAGTGAGCCAAGCCCAAGTGGCACACAACAACAGAACATTATACTATAAGAAAAAGAGTAATTTTAATAGTCTCTCTCTCTCTCTCTCTCTCTCTCTCTCTCTCTCTCTCTCTCTCTCTCTCTCTCTCTCTCTCTCTCTCTCTCTCTCTCTCTCTCTCTCTCGCTCTCTCTCGGAGATCGAGAGAAATTGAGGGAAAGTGCTCACAGAAAGTCCCCTCGCTCCATGGCCCCATCCACTGGCTGCCAGCACTCATCGCCCCCCGCAGTGTGGAGAGACGCTCAGAACCCAGCCCTGTTAGGAAAGAGAGGCTCAGAGCCCAGCCCTGTTAGGAAAGAGAGGCTCAGAACCCAGCCCTGTTAGGAAAGATCACGGTCGAGCGCTACAGACCTGCAGTCGCTCCTTTTACCTAAGCTTGTCTCGGTATGAACTATGAAAATTGTTTTTAGTCTTATACTAAAATAATTTGGGATTAAGTGCACATTTGCGCAAGTGAAAGTCGTTTCTTTTTGTAAGTCTTTCCCTTTAGGTTATGATGCACTCATTCCTTCCCTGTTTCTTTAGAGTGACTCATAGAAGGCACGAGGGCTCTGGTTCCACCGTGTCCCCAGCCCACATGTCTCCGTGTGGCTGGCGTTCAAAGGGCCATCTTGCTCTGCTTAAGGGCTGGATTGAAAAGTAGTCCTACGCGCAAATTGAACGGCCTCTCCAAACACCGCAACCATTCTTTCAAACTTGTAAGAATCTTCCTCTCAGCCAGGCTATGTGCTTTAAATACATATATAATATGCTCTTATTTTGTTTTATTATATAAGATGAGGGTTTTATGGTTATACTGTAACAGCACATTACTTCTCCAGCCCCTCTGCGTTCTTCGAGCACTTGAATGGCACCTAATTGATAGTTTAGTGTGCGCACTGCTACGGGGAAGTCGTTTTTTAATTGGAATGGGGAAATTAGGACACTTACCGGCAACACATTTTGACATGCTCTCATTTGTTGTTGTTGCCCTGCATTTGTGTTTAGCTGATGTGACTCTGGCACGAGTTGGGAACGAATGAGTAATATTCCAGCCCACAGGAAGAATGCTTATTGCAGAATCAAACAACTTTTGTTTTGCATAAATGCAAAACAATGCAACCAGAGAAATGTTCAAGAGAGTTAGCAATCATTTCTCTCCTTCCTTTCCCATGGAAGAAACGGAAAAAGAGCATGTTGAAGTTCATGTTATGCAGCGGTTTTAGAAGCTTCTAGCACCGTTTCCAAGGGCAACCAAGAACCCAAATAGATCACCATTCTTAATTGGTCCTCTGTAGATCACCGATTTGAAAATACTGACTCTCCTGTAGAGAACATTGTGGTGATAGTGGAAGCCCTCGTGTGTGGCCTTCTGGGAGGCCTGAGTCATTAGAAATCCCACTGCCTTATTTAAAGAACATTAAATATATTGCAAGAGGGCAGAGGATGAGGAAGTGAATGGACTGAAGAAGAATCCCTAGCGTATAATATTCGAGGAAGCCCATAACAGGGTGTTTTTCATCACCACAGTGATTGATTTGCCCTCCTGGATGTCTTGTTATTGCAGATGGACTCACTGGCATTCTCAGCACGACCTTTTATTAGACAAATTAGGAGTTGGAGCAGTCGGTATCCATTGAAGATACACCACGGCCTTGTTCCCTGAAAATTACCTTCTGGTGATCACTAAAGAGGTCTGTGCCATTCAGGCACACATTACATATGATCAGATCCACAGCTAGCTTTACATAAACCTGCTGGTGTGTGCGTGTGCATGTGTGTGTGTCTGTTTGTGGTTGTGTGTGGTAATTGTCAGAGTACAACAGACATATACAGAGAATTGGTGATTAAAAAGAGGAGGCAGACATTGCACAGGGTTTGATGTTTGCCGACGACACGTCAATAATAGATGATGACCCAAGACATGGTCCATCTCTTATATTCCCCCTGTCATCTCATTAATTGCATCATTCTTTTGCTGTGGCAATAAGAAGCAAATGTGTTAAGGGTCGCCTACACCAGAGAAAACATGGATTCATTTTTTATGAATTCCCATGTAATCGAATCTCTGACCTCAAGAGATGGAATATAAACATGTTTTCATGTAGCCAACGAAACGCAGATCTGAAAAGACAGATTGTATACATATATACATAGATTAAATATTTATATGATGCTACATGTCGTTTGGCACGTTCTGGTGTTTCTCTGAGAGAATCACTTGTTTTACATCACGTTTATTCCCATCGCAAAATGCGGAGAGTTGATTCCAGCTCCTCAGATAAACACAGAATGTAAACAGTGGAAAAAGCGACGACACCAACAGGCCAACGGCCAAATACATCTCCCTTTCCCCCCCAGGCTGATTCAGCCGGGCTCCCCCAAACATAGAATGGCCCTCTCACAGTAGGAAGCACCTGAGCTATCCCACACCCCCTGTAAGTCCTCCATGGCCTCAATATAATCATCATTACTGAAGAGTTGTTCCCCATTTGAGGCTGTGAAATAAAACTTTGCACCTTTGAACCAAATACTGTAGTCCTCGCAAAAATATCCCAACCGCTCTCGGCTACTCCGATTTTACGAGTGCCGCAAACGAAAACCAATCAAAGACATCAGAAGGTGCAAGAGGCTACATACATATCCCTTGGAGAAACACGGGAGGAGGAGCATATATGAGGCGTCTCGGTATCTCTTTGAACACCGAGGTGAACCGGGTTGATGAGTAATTAAATGATAAAACCAGGCTGGGCGTCTTCAGGCGATGGAGTGGTGAGCTTCCAGGACCTGGGAGCGGCTGTGGGGGCTGTCGGGGGGGAGGGCGGTCTCACAGATCAACAGGTCCTCGTCGCCCAGCGAGGAGCCGGGCGACTCTGAGTTCACAAAGTTGGGGATGTCAAAGTGGGACATGAGCGCGTCCTCCGTGTCCGCAGACCTCCGAGTTCCCCTGCCGCCTCCTCCGATTGGCCGAGGCCCGGCGTCGTCGTGTTCCTCCTCCTCCTCGTCCGCCACCCTCTCCGTCACCGAGGCGCTGATGCCCCTGAACCCGTGGCCGTCGGGCTGTCCCCGGCCCCGGGCCTGAGGCCCCGTCCTGGGGCGGTCCCCGGCCGGGCCCCCCTGCTCCCCCGGAGCGCTCCGCCTCTGAGGGTGCTGGGGGTGCGGCTCCTCGCTGATGTAGAAGTGGAAGAAGGAGCGCGGTTCGCCCAGCAGGGGGCGGGAGAAGGCCTTCTCCGGGTCGTCGGGCAGGGGGAAGTCCTCCAGTGCGCTGCCAGGGCGGGGGCCGCTTCTCCGAGGGCTCAGGGTTCCTGGGGAGGGGGGGCACACGGGGGACACGGGGGGTCAGGAGAGGGGAGGACCTCGGGGGAAAGGCTCTACGCTTTGCTTAGGTTGTGGTTTTTAATCATGCTTGTTGTTGCCTCGCTCAAGGAAGGAGAACACAATAAGAAGAGTCCTGTTTTCTTTCATTCTTAGTAATCTGTCCTTCCTGTGTCCGGATGTTGGCCCTAAAATGGGTCAGTCAAATAAAAGCGCAAATACAAAACGAAGAGAAAAGCGATAACATGCGCCTCTCCCTTGGCAAACTTTAAAAAACCTCCCCAGGCAGCACCTCTGCCCTTGAGGCGTGCGCAGAGGGAATAACTCTATTTCTGGTCCAATTTCCACCACCGATGCCATGCCAAGCCTTTCTCCTCCCCGTGCGTGGCTCACCACAGACTCTGTGACAGGTTGGGAACACCAATGGAACACCTCAATATGGCTGTGGGGGCGCTGGGGTGGAGATAATAGAGGGAGCACAGCTCTCCGCAGCCAATTAGAAGAGGGCATGGTGAGTTTGTGAGGTCAGGTTTCGTCTTCACCAGTCTGTTAAAGCGTGACAAACTGCTCGATCCGTGGGAGGAAGAGAGGGAGAGAGGGAGAGAGAGAGAGAGAGAGAGAGAGAGAGAGAGAGAGAGAGAGAGAGAGAGAGAGAGAGAGAGAGAGAGAGAGAGAGAGAGAGAGAGAGAGAGAAAGAGACAGAGAGAGAGAGAGCGCGTCAGGAAAGTGAGGAGGCAATGGTAGTGGAGCCAGAACAGAGCGGGCTAATCATAATTATACAGAGTTTATATTGTTTTTGTGAATCAACAAGTCAATATGGGAGAGACAAGCTGTGGATCTGCGCTGCCAATGGCCAGACCCTGCAGGGTTGTTGTCTTTCTTGTTCCAGCAGGGCATACTGTGGGCTATAGTGAGGCTTGCAATGTGTGACTGTCTCTCTGCTACAGAGTCCCTCCACCTGTCCTCGTGTGGAATTTAGTTTGTGTGTACCTTGTCTACCATTACGGTCTAAAGTGTTAATCTGTGAATGTGTGTGTGTGTGTGTGTGTGGGTGCGTTTTTTGGTGATGGTGTGTGTGTGTGTGTGTGTGTGTGTGTGTGTGTGTGTGTGTGTGTGTGTGTGTGTGTGTGTGTGTGTGTGTGTGTGTGTGTGTGTGAGTGTATTTGGTAGTAGTGTAGTAGTAGTGCAGTAGTAGTGTATTAGGGTCCTGTTATTAAACTGAGCTCTCTCTCATGGAGTGCACACTGCCTCACTCACTCCTGATGCGGGGGGGCTCCTGTCTTGGTCAGCAGAGTGAGAACAAAGAACATGAAGATGACAAACACAGCCAGGCCCACCCAGAAGCCGATCACAATGGAGTCTGGAACAGGGAGAGAGAGGGAGGTTAGGAACAACAAAAGGGACACACTTGTTAAAAGGCTATGCTTCTGTCCCACTTTGATCGTGTCACTCTCAGAAGACCTTGTCTCCAAATGACTGCTCTACAAATGAATGATCTATGGCTGCTCTTGTTCGTTTGCTTAGCGCTCTCACTCTCTCTCTCTCTCTCTCTCTCTCTCTCTCTCTCTCTCTCTCTCTCTCTCTCTCTCTCTCTCTCTCTCTCTCTCTCTCTCTCTCTCTCTCTCTCTCTCTCTCTCTCTCTCTCTCTCTCTCTCCACAACTTGTTCTGGACAAAGTGCAAGTAAACAGTAGGTAATGCTCAAATAATTGCAAAAAAGAAAAGAAAAAAAGTTGATCCTACGATCGCAGAAAAAAATGCCTTTTGATACATTAGCCTGCCATGCCTGTAAACGGATAATCAGCTATATTCATGTTTAAATTATAGAAGAAAACGTTGGAAGACTCTGAGA
>NC_082402.1:15006901-15141452 GCF_031168955.1 Gadus macrocephalus | reverse complement strand
GAAAAAAATGCCTTTGATACATTAGCCTGCCATGCCTGTAACGGATAATCAGCTACATTCATGTTTAAATTATAGAAGAAAACGTTGGAAGAAGAGAAGAAGATTGAAGTTCATTAGAATGAGGGTAATGTCACCCAGCTTACATCTGTGGGCTCTAAGCCCCTCGAAAGACACCGGTTCCTCGTCGTCGTAGTACTCGTATTGCCACACGTAGTCGCTGTGATGAGGGTTTGCTCGGCTCTGGTTCTCAAATCCGCTCATCTCAAATGCAGATCGTCGCGTAGGTCCTACCTTTGTTTTCATTTCATTAGATCAACGTCAAAGTCGCACCAACCCATAACTTATATATCGCTGCAAAAACTATTCACCAAAAGAAGAGAGTTAAAAGTAAGATCATCCACAAAACACGAGAATAGACTTGATTCAATTTGTATTCATACAAAATATGTAACTGGAATAACGTACTCCAATACGCACGTTCACGAGTGGGGATAAGCCACGACGCCCGGTATCCATCTTAAAAAGGCGAAGGAAATAACAGGACGGTCCGTTAATCCAGAGACAGCCAGCTCCAGCTGCAGCAGCGACTGGCAGCGCGAGCCACTGGTACTGAGGAGGGAGGCGATATCACGGGAGGGGGGGGGGGGGGGGGAGTTTGGAGGTTGAGGAGCGTCCCGCTCCACACGAGAAACAGCCTTCACCTAGTCACGTTTATGTGGTCAGTGGACCACCGATTTTACTTTTTGGATTTAAAACAAAAGCCTTTGCCATGTTTGATCCACATGTGTGATATTTGATATGCTTAACTAGCAAATTTAAAATAATGGTTTTGGCTGAACCTTGAATTTAACTTAATAGGCTTCTTCTAGGCGATTCAGCTATTGAATCATGAATCATATCAAATGGTCATCATTCAATAAGGACGAGATTCAAGACTAACTGATATAACACAGCAATTTGAAGGAAGCAAAATCCTTTTTCTATTCCATTGAGAGAGAGAACCCCAGATAATCCTCTATTTTACCCCTGGAAACACATTGGTGACAAGTAGGATACTGATTGCTTTACCTGATACCTCACTCAATAATCTATCCTTCTATCCATCAAAGTTCTGAATACATTTTTCTTGCGTCATTCATTCTCTATATTTGTAAACATTAGAAAAATCGTATATCATCCTTTGATATTATGAAATATGTCACAGCAGACATTACACTGAAAATAGGTAATTCCATGAGTGTACTTTATTTTCCTATCCTTCAACCAGTAGCGTGAGCAGGGTATCAGCACAGGAAGTCTTATTTGGGCCCCTAAACCTTGAAATGCATTAGTATATAACAGTTAATTTACACAAACAAGATGCATTCATTACACAGTTTGCCACACAAACATGCAAGCGTAAAAACAATATACAATGAGCAGCTTGAAGGTTATTCAGACACAAAACAGTGCACGTTGCATCTGCTCCATTGATCAAAGAATGGCTCAGTATACCACCAGTGAATAAAGGCTTCTAAACTCAGCGAGCCAAATACTGTTTTCATTCAGGTACTGCTCACAATGCAAAACGTAACTTCATTCAAACATAAACAGCAATCACAACACCCGTAGCCGTGGCTTGTCATTCATAAGCCAATACATAATGGTGAACAAGCTCCAGGTAAGGTCGGGAAGACACGGCGGTCGGCAGTGAAACCCAGAGCACAAGCACTGGAAGACCTTTAGCTGGGGAATCATCCTCTCTCTAGCTCTCTCTCTCTCTCTCTCTCTCTCTCTCTCTCTCTCTCTCTCTCTCTCTCTCTCTCTCTCTCTCTCTCTCTCTCTCTCTCTCTCTCTCTCTCTCTCTCTCTCTCTCTCTCTCTCTCTCTCTCATTATCACACTCCTCCTCCTCCACCCCTCCATCGCTACCCCTGCTCCGCCGCTGCTGTTCCTCTGCTGGGCTTACAGCTCTGTGCCGTGGGGCCGGTCTGATCGGACTCCACAGCGTTCGAGGCCGCCGCCAGGCCCTGATCAGCCCCGCTGGGGGCAACAGCAGCAGGGGGAGGATTGACAGTTGGGTTTTCCACACTGGAACGGACGCTGAGGTTGTTATCCATGGAAGAGGAGGGTGAGAAGTATGTGGTGAATGGAACACACAATGCGATTACACTGAGCCTCTTCTCTGGCTCTCTCCGTTTTAAGGCAGCCGATTTATGTTGATGGACCAATCTGTCCAAACTAGTGTAGCTATAGCCATTAAAGTGACAAAGGAGTAGGTAGCTGGTGAGGTTGTGTCAAAGCTGGACCAAGACTTGATATATCAAATCAATTGGCTTTTAATGTGATGAATGACTGTATGCTATGACTCAATTTTTGAGTCATAGCATATATTGTATTATTATTAGAATATTACCTGGATGCTTTTGGTGCCGGACAACAAGGACGATTCCCAGTAACCCTTGAGGATATGCAGCCACTTTGTTATTTTCAAAATTAATAATCTACAATTTGATACTTCGTCAGCAATGAGCATTTAAAATAATGAGAAATCTGCAGGAGCAAGGACAGAAATGTGTGGGGGCCCTACTCACCCCCACCCTTGTGCAAACTTCTCCCCAACTTACTATCAGATTCTGATTCACCAGGCCTAAGAACTGGCTGGCTCGGTGAATGTGCATATCCCTATACCCTAACCCTATAATGATGATACAGTATCATCAGTGGCTCTTAGTGTCATGGAGAGTTTACTGAAGGAAGCAGTATGCAACACTGGGGTACTGGCGACTACTACAGCAACCACATTTATACGATTTGGATTTTCATAGATCTTAAGTAGCCTTATCTCCTGAAAACAGAGAGTTGATTTTGCATTTATTGACTTATACAGAGCCACAGGGATGATATAGTGCAGCATTTTGATACCAAGAAAATAACAGAGATAAATAAACTCGTAACGCCTTTTTGAAGCAAATCTAACCCGATCCTGTACAAGGTATCTTGGTTCAAAAAGGGAGATGTCAGCAGCGTTTAGTGTTTGTACTTACGGCCTTGATCCGAAAATATGCAGATTAAAATCACATCCACATAAACACAGGCACACACAAACACACACACACACACACACACACACACACACACACACACACACACACACACACACACACACACACACACACACACACACACACACACACACACACACACACACACACACACACAGGGACAGGGACACACACACACACACAGGGACAGGGACACACGGTCACAAACGGACACACACAGGGACACACACACGGAAACACATACACGCAGTTTGGCTGACTCTTCTACCCTTTGCTGCAGTGCCCACGCAACAAGGTTGCAGGCGTGTCACATAATTTTCAAAGAAAGCCGGGGAACCCACTTTGATCTCCATGTTAATTATGCGTACGGGTACGGCATTCCTGGTGAAGGCACCAGTAATGAGAAGGGATGAGCGCATGACACCCATCAGGCAGCATGGCAGTTGATATAGATCCGTGAGCATGAAGCATTGGCTGAGTAATAGTTTATGATCGATATGAGAAAATACCTTTAGAATCCTGAGTAGGCTAGCCTTGCTTTAAAGCCCAGGGTACTGACTGAAATGCACGCACGCACCAACACGCACACACACACACACACGCACACACACACACCCCCACCCCCACACACACACATACACACACACACACCTAACCACACACCCAAACACATACAACCGCACACGCAAACACACACACACAGCCCGTCCAGACAGCCGTCCAACGTACATATCCATAATTTTAGTCTCTCTCTCTCTCTCTCTCTCTCTCTCTCTCTCTCTCTCTCTCTCTCTCTCTCTCTCTCTCCAATTCCCAACATAAAGCCACTGAACAAAACCACTGACATCCTTTCAAGTTAATGGTTAATGACTAGGTGATGCCAAGGTGGAGGGTCTTATGTAACAAAGTGGATTTATTTTAATTTACAGTTATTGTTGGTGAAGCACTTTATGCAAAATATAAAAGCAGTGAAAATTTAGAATTTATAGAATCAAGAAGTTACCCCACTATTTGTTGTTTAAATAGATTTCAGATTTGATAGAAGGATGAGTTCTGACAACAGCAGTGCTACAATTGTGAAAGCATACGCTGTCGGTCAGTGTGTTTACATGACACTCAAGAAAATCGAATTATTGGGTTAGTCCAACTATGATTGGATTATTAAGATTCATGTATACACCTTCTAACTGAAATCAAATCGAATTGGGTTTCTCTGAGTAATGGTGTGTTCCTGAATCCTCGGACGCTAGCCTTCCGAGTCGGAAGTCGAGAAATCTCCCAGCTTTCTTGCGGCATTTCCCGGAAGCACGCCCCCTTTTTGTCTTCATCTCTCGGAATTCTGAGAGTAGACCGAGCAGTGATGATGCTCTCAAAAAAAATGGCTGCGCCTGTGAAGAGATTATATTTTCTTTGTATTTGTACCACTGTGGTCATTTTAATGTTGCAATGTTGCATTGCACGGTCTTGCTGTTAGTGCAATACAATGTAAAGTTGTGTTGTTTCTTTTCGGGATGGTTTGCTAAAGAGGCTAATGTAGCTAACAATTAATAACGGCAAGCCATTTCATGACACAAGCACAAAGACAAACGGGAACGCATTAATGCTCCGAGACTGGAAATTACGTCAAAAGTGCAACTCGGAATGCTGGCATCAAAAACACCATAAGATCCCTATTATTTGATTGATAGTCGCATTGAGCATGCGTTCTTACAGTCAATCGAATTGGAATTGGATTTTGAGTTCTGCGCATACTCGAGATAATTTCGGAAGTAGAAGGTGATGGTAGTCACTTTGTTCTCACGTCGGAAAACAAGAAACAGCGATTTATTTAAAAAGGTGGCTCCGATGCCAATGTAGTTATCCCTTATAAGAAGTGTATCATCATCAACATGCATTTAGTACACACTACACTTGTCATGGTCTGTCGTGTTTTGGTAGCCTGACGATGTCATACTCATAATTCTAGTCAGAATATGAGTCTGAGACCGAACCATTGGGCTGTGATTATAGGGCGGAACCAGGAAGGAAAATGCCTCTTCGCTCAATTGGATAGACCTAAAACCAATCAGAGCAACGTAGTATGTGACGTATGTTGTGCGACGCACAGCTATTCTCAAACTAACTCAACTGAGCGCACGTTCGAAGAAGTAGAAAAAGAAGATGGACATAAACGATTTATGCCGGTTTTGTAAAAAGAATTTAAGGATACACGGACAAATTGGCAACACGGTCAGCATTTTTGAGAAAAAAAGTAAAAGTGCATGCACGTACGAACAAGTTCTCAGTTTAGAATTCGAACTGAGCGCTCTTTGGTGACGTGGTTGATTACGTTAATGTGTATCATCTGTCCATCAACGTATAAAGCCCGCCCTTACAATTTGATTGGTCAGATCACTTTTTCGAGGCCTTGAATACCTCCCAACTAGCTCAATTCCAGACTGAATCTCCCAGACCAAAAATTTTGTGGGCGGAGTTCAGGCTGGTATCCAGGCTAGTGTTTTGTTGTGTTTCCCTCCTGTGTTGATTACTGTTCCCTCCCCTAATGTGTCTCAGCTGTTCCTCATTGTGTTCCCTGGTTCCTTGCCTTAGCCTTTAGGCATAAATAAAGTGTTGTTCTCGCTAAACCGTCTGCATCTGGGTCCTACCTGCCTGCCTGCACCCTCAACCCCTAACAGAATGATAGCACCAACATTGGACCCAGCGGACGCTCAATTTTGCCGTGAGTTGGAGGATTTATTGATGTTCATAATCAAAGCAATGGATTTCTGGGAGAACATTCCCAGCAAGAAGGAGCAGGAGGCTATCTTGAAACGTACACGCAGGGCTGTCTCGACAAGGCCCGAGTTGGAGGACGCCTTGCCCGAGTGGGCAGTGGAGCTGCTCAGCCCCACAGTCTTTTGGCCTGAGAGCTACATGCCTCTGCCACCGGACTTTTGTGACCGGCCTAAGCCTCCACGCTCCTACTCTCAGCCTCTGCCCCCGGTTCCCCGCTACCAGCGGGGAACCTTGAGATTTACTGTCGAGAGCGGGGCCCCCGGTTCCCCGCTCTCAGCCTCTGCCCCCGGTTCCCCGCTACCAGCCTCTGCCCCCGGTCCCTAGTTACCAGCCTCCTCCCTTGCGGACAATCAGAGTGGGGGTGGTGAGTTTGGGGTACCACCCGGTTCCTCCTGGCACTCCAGCTCCCGCACTGACTCCGGTCCCCGAGCCCTGTCCGGTTCCTGAGCCCACTCCTCGCCTTCCAGAGGGGGACCGGCCTCTTCCCCTGCCTGTGGAGGTCCGCCCTCTGCTCCTGCCGGAGGTGGCCCGCCCTCCAGACCGTCCAGGGGAGGCACGCCCTCCGCTCCTGCCTGAGGGGGTCCGCCCCCTGCTCCTTCCAGAGGGGGACCGGCCTCTGCTTCTGCCGGAGGGGGCCCGCCCTCCAGACCGTCCAGGGGAGGCACGCCCTCCGCTCCTGCCTGTGGGGGCCCTCCTACACCCCGTCCCGAGGGGGGTTCCTCTTCAAGGCCTTCCAGAGGGGTCCCGCCTTCCAAACCTTTTGGAAGGGGCACGCCCTCTGCCTCCAGAGGGGACCAGCCCTCTACCTTGCCTTCCTGAGGGGTCCCGCCTTCCACAGGGGGTCCGCCCTCTACCTCGCCTACCTCCAGAGGGGACCAGCCCTCTACCTTGGCTTCCAGAGGGGGTCCGCCCTCTACCTGGCCTTCCTCCAGAGGGAACCCGCCCTCTACCTGGCCTTCCTACAGAGAGGACCCGCCCTCTACCTGGCCTTCCACCAGAGGGGACCCGCCCTCTACCTGCTCTTCCACTAGAGGGGATCCGCCCTCTACCTCTCCTTCCTCCAGAGGGGACCCGCCCTCCACCTCGCCTTCCTCCTGAGGGGACCCGCCCTCTACCTCGCCTTCGCCGGCCTACTGAAGGTTTCCGCCTTCGCCACTGCTGGCCTTCAGAGGGGTTTCCTTGCCGCTGCAGGCCTCCTGAGGGACTGAGCCCTCATCGTCCTTGCCGCCGGCCTCCTGAAGGGTTCCGCCTTCACTCTGCCTCTGCTTGCCCCCCAGGCCGTCCGCCTGAGGCTCCCTGCCATGCCCTGGGGCAGTTTTCTGGCCGCCCGCCTGACGTCCCTCCGCTCTGCCCCAGTCCATTTTTTTTTTTTTTTGATTCCCCCCTCCTGGCGCCCCTCCACCCACCCGTTTTGGGTTTGACTTTCTTCGTTTTTTTTGCTTGTCGTGGGTCGCCTGGGAGTCGACCCTTAAGGGGGGGGGGGTACTGTCATAGTCTGTCGTGTTTTGGTGTGTTTCCCTCCTGTGTTGATTACTGTTCCATCCCCTAATGTGTCTCAGCTGTTCCTCGTTGTGTTTGTTACTTAAGCCCTTGTCTTTCCTTTGTTCCTTGTGCTATCATTGTGGTTGTTCGTCCTGCGTGTTCCCTGTTCCCTGTTGTCACCTGAGTTCCCTGGTTCCTTGCCTTAGCCTTTAGGCATAAATAAAGTGTTGTTCTCGCTAAACCGTCTGCATCTGGGTCCTACCTGCCTGCCTGCACCCTCAACCCCTAACAACACTTCGATTTCACCCAAGGCTGAATTAAAAGAACATGTTTTCTAAATGTTGATCATCAACAAGGTTTTAAAGTAGTAACTTCGGGCACATCTTTTTTTTTCATTCAAAAACATTTGGCTTTTGAATGAAAGTTCAAATGTGCATTCTACCTTTACCTCAAAGAGCTGTTCTTCTTGCTCCTTTCATGCCGTTTGATTCTGATCTTTCCACTGAACCAGTGCTCTGTGCAGCAGCGAGAGAGAGAGAGCGAGAGAGAGAGAGACGGAGAGTGAGACACAGAGAGAGACAGAGAGACAGAGGGGGAGAGAGAGAGAGAGAAATATTTGAGATTGTTAACAAAACTTTTATTTTAAAAGGATCTTATTCTGTCAGCTAATTAAGCTTATGATATTATACATGGATATTAGTCTATTATTTAAAAAAGAAATAATTCACCATCATCTAAACTAGAATAAAGCACTTTGAAGATTCCACAATTTTAAAACTCATGGTCAAAAGTGATACATTTTTGTTTGACCACTTTCTACATTTATTTTCAGAAAAGAAAAGGTTGTGCTTGACAATCTTGCAAAAACAATCTACCACATTGTAAAAATCGGTGTTGAAAAAGATTATCTCTCTGCATGAAATAATTCAATTCAATTTAATTTGTATAGCCCTTAATCACCATTACAGTCAAAGGGCTTAACAGGCCAAATATTTGCGACACCACCCTTTTCCCATGCCCCCACACGGGCAAGAAAAAACTCCCTTGAAATCAGCAAGGAAGAAATCTTGAGAAGAAACGTGTTGTAGGGGATCCCTTCTTCCAGGGATGGTCAGGAGTGCAATGGGTGCCACAATTGACATACAGGTAAATACATGCACATCATATTAAAATGGGGATGGGGTTATGGCCGGTTATCCATGAGGAGAGTCCAGGCATCCAGTCCAGTACCCGCAACACGCTAGAACAGACAGAATAGTGAATTAGAACGGAAAAGTACATAGTGGGAATGTATAATGTAATAGGAATAGCTCCATTGAATAGCTGAAATAAATTGGCATTCAGAGATATAAAAGCATTTACTACAATCATTACACGTCGATTCACCACTGTTTTAACGGCGGTGCATGCCCCAGCCGGTCTGTCCTTACCGCTGGGAGTAAGGAGTCTCTGCAGGACATCAGCAGGAGATTTTCACCTGTGGGCGGTTTTACACCGTAGCATCTGATTTGCCGAGAGGTCCTGTGGGCGGATTTCCAGCGGGATGGGCGGATTTCCACCGTAGCATCTGATTTTCCGAAAGGTAAAGAGAGGTGAGTCGTGCCGAAAGAATAAGAAGCAGCTATCGGTAATTGTTCAACGGCATGGAGGAACCACCAAGGAACTGCGTGAGTAGTGCAAGCAGTATTTGTCTTTAAGTTGTCGTTTCGCGGAAATGTGGTGTGATCCAAATGCCTCGGACTCCAGCCTTCCGAGTTGCGTCATTTCCGGTCTCGGAGCACTTATAGCGTTCCCGTTCGTCTTTGTGATGCTGTGATCCTGAGACCTCGGACGCCAACCTTCAGAGTCGGAAGCCCAAAATCTCCCAGCTTTCTTGCGGCATTTCTCGGAGGCACGCCCCCTTTTTGTCTTAATCTCTCGGCATTCTGAGAGTAGACCGAGAGCAGTGATGACGCTCTTAACAAAAATGGCTGCGCCCGTGTAGATTTATTTTCTTTGTATTTGTACCATGTTAGTCATTTTAATGTCATTTTTAAATGCCCTTACAAACTTGATAACATTGCTACTTTATTCCGGTCACCAATTTATGCATTGCACGGTCTTGCTGTGCGTGCAATACAATGTAAAGTTGTGTTTGTTATCGGGCTGGTTTGCAAAAGAGGCTAATGTAGCCAACAATAAACAACGACTAGCCAATTTCCTGACACAATGACAAAGACGAACAGGAACGCAATAACTGCAACTCGGAAGGCTGGTGTCCGAGGCATCTGGATCACACCATTAACGTAAGTTTGATATCGTTCGTCATGGCGGTTTCTTCCGAGCTAGAAGCTAAGTAGCAATCGATATATTCTAAGGTCTTCTATTGTTAGTCTTAGCAAAATCTTAAAGGAGACATATTATGAAAGCTACACTTTTCCTGGGATTTGGGGCGTTGTTTTGGGTCTCTGGTGCTCCCACACGCATACAAACTTTGAAAAAAGTTTGTATGAATGAGCGAGTCAGTTTCGGCTCCCCTCCTACGTAGGAAGGGGGCACATTTGAATATAACCTCCCACTTCCCCACCCCCCTCCAATTAGAGCATAGCTAAGATTTTGTGGACCAGCGGAAGAGCCCTGGGCCGAGATGTTCTCGCATTTCAGAAGCAGGGATATTCCATGCAAAAATAGATGTCTAATTTGCTTGTTTGCCATGTGACTGCCTGGCAGGGAGTCCGGCGGAGCTGCCGGACTGGCGCCGAAGCTCTGGCGGCAGTCCGGCAGTTCCAGCGGGGGGAGCTCGTGGCAGTCCAGCAGCTCCGGCCAGGCTGAGTTTCAGCGGCAGTCCGGCAGCTCCGGCAGGGGGAGCTCGGTGGCAGTCCGGCAGCTCAGCTCCGGGAGTACAATCCCTTTCTCCTCCATGTCACTGTTCAATATGGACTTCAGAGAGACAAGGCCAAAGTTCCTTCACCCAATTCTTCTCAACCAGGGCCGAGATAACCCCACTTCGAGTCTTTAGTTGTTGTGGAAGTACCAGAGACGTCAGAGGCAGTCGTTATAATTCATAATATCATCCTAGGCACACATTGCTTTTCGCCGTGATATTAGCTATAATATTATATAAATAACTATATAATATTATTATTATTATTATTATTATATTATATAGATATAGAGCTCCGGGAGTCTTCAACCGCCAACAATCCCTTCTCCTCCATGCTGTGGTTCACTCTGACAGCTCATTGGTCAATGGGCATTTGGATTAAAGCTACAGACACCAGAAACAGTGCATTCTGAAGGGACTGAAACAGAGGGGAATAGTGGTAGGCAAGATTTTTTATCCTAAAAGCTATTTCCAGCAAACAGCTTAAAAAACATGTTTTCTGAAACTCATATCCCGTTTACTTGTTGGGAAAACACCATAATATGTCTCCTTTAAGCTCATTATCCTATCTAAATCAAATCTCTTTCTTTAAAAATATATAATTATGCACTCTACATGTGAGATGGCATCAACCGAAACCTTCCATATCATGCAGAACACACATATACATTCTAGGTGAATAAGTGGACAGGCTGGACAGCTGTTACGTGCAGACATTTTGTTAGGGCAAAAACAGATTAAACATACTAAACTATATGTTTTATGAAAGTCTACTGTTTATAAGTTTTCATGATTGGTCCTAACATGCATTGCAGCATATCCCAACTGCTTCGCTACCATGGACAGTACATTGCCCTCTGTTTTATAAAGGTTTCATATAAATGCATGGATGCATGGATTTTCCATGCACATGGCTGATATCATTTTGGAGAAATGCTCAAGGGTGCTAGAGCGACACCCGTAAGATTACGAAACAATGACTTAGGAAACAATGCCCCATGAACCATTACGTTCTGCAAAAAAACTGCATTAGCACACTACTTTAAGGTTTAGCTACCGGGGCCTAGGTGATAAACACGCATGATATGGACAGGGCGTGTGTGTGTGTGTGTGTGTGTGTGTGTGTGTGTGTGTGTGTGTGTGTGTGTGTGTGTGTGTGTGTGTGTGTGTGTGTGTGTGTGTGTGTGTGTGTGTGTGTGTGTGTGTGTGTGCTCTAGTTGATCTACAAGAATGACACTGTCAAACTTGTGTTTTAGTATCAATACAGTTGAAAAACGAATAGCCTGACTAGTCGTTTTTTGGCCCCCCTGTGAGTGTTAATGCAAATGTTTGGGACTTGGAAACAGCTTAAGGACTTGGAAGAACCAATTTCAAATGGTGACTTTGTAAACACAAGTGTGTTTTTGTCAACGTTTTGTATTAAAGTAATATTCTTATTTCACTGGTTTCCATTTGAGGCATATTATAAAAAGTGCAATCAAAAATATCCTGTTGCCAGTGACATCGAATCAACATCAGGCCAGCGGAACCCGACCGGCCTTTGTGACATCACCGCCTCTATATAAGTCCCCGCTCCTCAGTCCAGTCCTCAGTGGTGATCAGAGAGCAACGACTGCCATATCAATAACCAGCGATTTCACTTATCTATTGGAAAATACATCAAAATTATTGATTTATGCTTCAGCATATTTTTGCCATTTCCAAAAGAATGTATACCCAAACATTCCGTCCCCGTGACGACGTCACCGCGGCGCCTCTGGCCAGCGGAACGCCGTGGCCCTCTGACATCACGGGGCCACGCTCCTCTATATAAGACAAAAAAAACAACAATAATTTTGATGTATTTTCCAATAGAAAAAGTTCAAGAAAAACATGCATAAACGTATTTATATATCATATAAATATTTTTTATAAAGCACTGATATTAAATGTGTTCAATCGTGTGTGTGTGTGGGTGGGTGTGTGTGTGTGTGTGTGTGTGTGTGTTTGTGTGTGTGAGTGTATGTGTGTGGGTGTGTGTTTGCTGCACTTCTTTAAAGAAAGTCAGTTGGACCCTAATATAATCATGTACAACCACAAGTTTTTACAGAATACAAATGTGCGTCTGCAGACTCGAAGTGTGCGTGTGCGGTCGGCGTGCGTGTCCTCTCCTTCCTCACCTGTGCCGGACGCTGTTCTCCGGGGGGCGACGAGGAGTCCCCACACAGGGTCTCCTGGTCTCTCCCTCCTGTCTCTTGATTTGTCTCTTCTTCCCCATGGTGGGAAAAATCGCAGTTTGTTACTGTCGCTGGTTATTGATATGGCAGTCGTTGCTCTCTGATCACCACTGAGTGAGGACTGGACTGAGGAGCGGGGACTTATATAGAGGCGGTGATGTCACAAAGGCCGGTCGGGTTCCACTGGCCTGATGTTGATTCGATGTCGCTGGTAAAAAATTAAAGATACGGAAAAAACTGCCTGTGTGAACACCCCCAGTTTTTTTTTCAGGTGCGGGTGGATGTTTTACATTATATTCCTATGATACAGGGTGTTTTTGTAAAAACATCCTGGGTCCTTTTAAAAACACCGCTGCCAGCAGGTTTTTTTCACTGCTCGGGGTGGTTTTCAAGTTGGGATAAATTCAACTCGCCAAGAAAAAGCACCCGACGTCAGGCAGTTTTTTGACAGCTGACCAATGAACGAGAACCTACGTCACTAGGAAAAACGTTGGAAATTCAAGAATGGCGACCCAAACCAAGAAGTCTTTCCCGATGGAGCAACTTGTTGTTCTTGTCAGTGAACATGTTGAGTTATATGACATGACCAACAAGTTATACCACAACATATATCACAAGGAGAGTATCTGGAGGACGATCGGTGGGATTTTGGGACATAAGTGTAAGTATTCATTTTAATGTTTATCTGCTCACCTAACAAACTATCCAGTTATCACCGTTAAACGTGTTTCTAATAACATTTCTAGCGAGAAATATACTTTTTACTTGCATAATCTTTAGTCAGTGATTGTGTCTGATCTTTAGTTTTATAGTTATTAGGAAGATTTTATCGGCTCGATGTCAAAGATGTCCGGTTGCTAGGGACGCTGCTTTCGCACAGCTGAGGGCTGTTGATACGGACAACGCATTTCCACATACGTATGTTTTTCGTATCCGTGCTTCCGTAAATTTACGGAAGGAGTCGCTAGTGTTTTGCCTCGTTTCCACATACGTATGTTTTTCGTGTCCGTGCTTCCGTAAATTTACGGAAGGAGTCGCTAGTGTTTTACGTACGGGCATGAATTTATTTACGGACAAAAGATGTTAGGAGAAATCAGCGGATTGTTTACTCCGGGTAGGAAATGAGTGCCCAAATGAAGGAGTTCAAGTACCTCGGGGTCTTGTTCGCGAGTGAGGGTACTATGGAGCGTGAGATTGGCCGGAGAATCGGAGCAGCGGGGGCGGTATTGCGTTCGCTTTACCGCACCGTTGTGACGAAAAGAGAGCTGAGCCGCAAGGCAAAGCTCTCGATCTACCGGTCGATCTTCGTTCCTATCCTCATCTATGGTCATGAGGGCTGGGTGATGACCGAAAGGACGAGATCGCGGGTACAAGCGGCCGAGATGAGTTTTCTCAGAAGGGTGGCTGGCGTCTCCCTAACTCGGATTAGAGCCGCTGCTCCTTTACTTAGAAAGGAGTCAGCTGAGGTGGTTCGGGTATCTGGTAAGGATGCCCACTGGGCGCCTTCCTTGGGAGGTGTTTCAGGCACGTCCAGTGGGGAGGAGACCTCAGGGAAGACCCAGGACTAGTTGGAGAGATTATATCTCAACACTGGCCTGGGAACGCCTCGGGATCCCCCCGTCAGAGTTGGTCAATGTGGCCCGGGAAAGGGAAGTCTGGGGCCCCCTGCATGAGCTGCTCCCCCCGCGACCCGACCCCGGATAAGCGGATAGGAGACCGGTACTTTGGAACATGAGGATCGACATATACAGAGATAAAAACAAAACCAACAGGCTTGGAAAGAGATTGCTGAGGAGTTTGGCCTGCAAGGTACTTAGCCTACAAGTTTTGTGAAAAACATAAAAACTTTCATACGGTATCTCCGTAAAACGACGGCGAAAGTTAAATTTTTTGAACGTATATTACGGACATACCGGACAGAAATTTTACGGAGGGGAGGAGTCTCGGAGGAAAAACTGACATTACGGAGAATCACATAGGAATGAATGGACTTTCGGTCGGAGACGGTTGGATCGCATACGAGAATGTACGAATGTGGAAACGAGGCGTTACGTACGGGCATGAATTTATTTACGGACAAAAGATGTTAGGAGGAAACCGATGGATTGCTTACTCCGGGTAGGAAATGAGTCCTTAGCCCAAGTGAAGGAGTTCAAGTAGCCTACCTCGGGGTCTTGTTCGCGAGTGAGGGTAGGCCTACTATGGAGCGTGAGATTGGCCGGAGAATCGGAGCAGCGGGGGCGGTATTGCGTTCGCTTTACCGCACCGCTGTAACGAAAAGAGAGCTGAGCCGCAAGGCAAAGCTCTCGATCTACCGGTCGATCTTCGTTCCTATCCTCACCTATGGTCATGAGGGCTGGGTGATGACCGAAAGGACGAGATCGCGGGTACAAGCGACCGAGATGAGTTTTCTCAGAAGGGATAGGGTGAGATGCTCAGCCCTCCGTGAGGAACTCGGATTAGAGCCGCTGCTCCTTTACTTGGAAAGGAGTCAGCTGAGGTGGTTCGGGCATCTGGTAAGGATGCCCACTGGGCGCATTCCTTGGGAGGTGTTTCAGGCACGTCCAGTGGGGAGGAGACCTCGGGGAAGACCCAGGACTAGGTGGAGAGATTATATCTCAACACTGGCCTGGGAACGCCTCGGGATCCCCCCGTCAGAGTTGGTCAATGTGGCCCGGGAAAGGGAAGTCTGGGGCCCTCTGCTTGAGCTGCTCCCCCCGCGAGCCGACCCCGGATAAGCGGACGAAAATGAGATGAGACATACGCCTCGTTTCCACATACGTACATTCTCGTATGCGATCCAACCGTCTCCGACCGAAAGTCCATTCATTCCTATGTGATTCTCCGTAATGTCAGTTTTTCCTCCGAGACTCCTCCCCTCCGTAAAATTTCTGTCCGGTATGTCCGTAATATACGTTCAAAAAATTTAACTTTCGCCGTCGTTTTACGGAGATACCGTATGAAAGTTTTTATGTTTTTCACAAAACTTGTAGGCAAGTACCTTGCAGGCCAAACTCCTCAGCGATCTCTTTCCAAGCCTGTTGGTTTTGTTTTTATCTCTGTATATGTTGATCCTCATGTTCCAAAGTACCGTCTCCTATCCGCTTATCCGGGGTCGGGTCGCGGGGGGAGCAGCTCATGCAGGGGGCCCCAGACTTCCCTTTCCCGGGCCACATTGACCAACTCTGACGGGGGGATCCCGAGGCGTTCCCAGGCCAGTGTTGAGATATAATCTCTCCAACTAGTCCTGGGTCTTCCCCGAGGTCTCCTCCCCACTGGACGTGCCTGAAACACCTCCCAAGGAAGGCGCCCAGTGGGCATCCTTACCAGATACCCGAACCACCTCAGCTGACTCCTTTCTAAGTAAAGGAGCAGCGGCTCTAATCCGAGTTAGGGAGACGCCAGCCACCCTTCTGAGAAAACTCATCTCGGCCGCTTGTACCCGCAATCTCGTCCTTTCGGTCATCACCCAGCCCTCATGACCATAGGTGAGGATAGGAACGAAGATCGACCGGTAGATCAAGAGCTTTGCCTTGCGGCTCAGCTCTCTTTTCGTCACAACGGTGCGGTAAAGCGAACGCAATACCGCCCCCGCTGCTCCGATTCTCCGGCCAATCTCACGCTCCATAGTACCCTCACTCGCGAACAAGACCCCGAGGTACTTGAACTCCTTCATTTGGGCACTCATTTCCTACCCGGAGTAAGCAATCCGCTGATTTCTCCTAACATCTTTTGTCCGTAAATAAATTCATGCCCGTACGTAAAACACTAGCGACTCCTTCCGTAAATTTACGGAAGCACGGACACGAAAAACATACGTATGTGGAAACGAGGGAGAGAGTTGCGACACTTCCCCATTGGACTCTGTTGTAGCGCCTACTTCCGGGGTATGGAGCCTCGAATAGTTCCAAACAACCATTTTACGGCGTAGGAGACCGTTCATTTCCATTGCTGGCCGCCGAGTAACTTCTGAGGTAAATTGATTAAATAGCTACCTCTTTTGAATTGTCAACTGTCTATATTGTATAAGAGGCCCTTTATGATGCATACACTGATCTTTATTTGTAAATGCACAGCGTAATTATATATATATTTATCTTGGTAGACGACCGATTGCTGGCTAGTTTGTTAGCTCGATTTCACCATCTGTGAAGGTATCTCCGGGGGTAAATTGATTAAATAGCTACCTCTTTTGAATTGTCAACTGTCTATATTGTATCAGGACCTTTATGATGCATATATTGATATGTATTTGTATATGCACAGCGTAATTATATATATTTTTATCTTGGTAGACGACCGATTGCCTGCTAGTTTGTTAGCTCGACTTCACCACCTGTGAAGGTATCTCCGGGGGTACATTGATTAAATAGCTACCTCTTTTGAATTGTCAACTGTCTATATTGTATCAGGACCTTTTATGATGCATATATTGATATTTATTTGTATATGGACAGCGTAATTATATATATTTTTATCTTGGTAGACGACCGATTGCCTGCTAGTTTGTTAGCTCGACTTCACCATCTCTGAAGGTATCTCCAGGGGTAAATTGATTAAATAGCTACCTCCTTTGAATTGTCAAATGTCTATATTGTATCAGGACCTTTTATGATGCATATACTGATATTTATTTGTATATGCACAGCGTAATTATATATATTTATATCTTGGTAGACGACCGATTGCCTGTTAGTTTGTTAGCTCGACTACACAATGTGATGGTATCTACACCAACAATTACAAAGTTCAGTACTAGTGAATCTAACTTTTATTTAGTTAGTTATTTATGTTGGATTACTAGGATAATTTAGGTTGATTTAAGGAAGGGTTTTATGATGCGATAGCTAGTAGAAATAACAGTGTTTGTTTAATTATATCCTGGAAAGGGTGATGTTCAGCACATGAAGCCCTACAGATGCCGCCGATTCAACAATGCTGATTATGATGGGCGGTCAATTTAACCTGTATGGCTTTTTCGTTTTAACTTCTTGTTGACTGAATTGTTTCTCTTTCTTAGTGCCAAATTGATTATCTTTCTTAGTGCCAAATTGATTCTTTTTTGTTTTGCAATAGCCCTCTCTGCTCTCCTTCTCATTAATTTTTCCTTTTCTAGTTGCCTTATTAGGTCCTCCACAGTCGCCCCATCAGTCCCTGGCAGTCTGGTCCCTGGAGCAGCTGGCCCTGGCAAAAGTTATTCCTTCACTGTTGACCCCTGACTGACTGGCCCTCGGCACACAAATCCCTGGATCACCTGCCCCTGGCAATGTAACCTCTTGATTGCTCTCTCCGTCTCCTGTGATGTCCTTTTCAACGCTCTTGAAATCCACCTCAATTTCTCCCTCAATCTCTGTAACAATTACAAGGTAATGTTGCTGTTATATGTATTTAGGGGTCCAAGCCAACAGGTTGGATCCCTATTGTTTTTGTAAGGATTTTTTTTATTATTTGTACCTCCCTAAAAGTGGTACCACAGCCCAAACCGTAAATGGTGCAGACACGCCAATTCCATGACTAGATCCAGATCTCTTCGGACTACGCAGACGACAAAATCCAGACATGCCGGCCACTAGGTGGCGCTATACCAAGGAATACGCGTTTGGGGCTATAACTCCCACACCGAACCTCCCACAGTCAAAAACTTGTACCCACATATTCACTGGAGTCTGCTGCATATTTTGGCCTAGGCCACGCCCATTTGCGTCTATGAATATTTTTCGCTAGATCGCGAAAACCGCAAAACTGTATTTTCGCTACTCCTCCCACATTTCTTCACCAATCAACACCAAACTTTGCACACGGCATCTTCAGACGCACACGCAAAGAAATCATAGAGTTTTTTGATCCGACATTCGACGACGAAACGGTAGAGTTTTGAATATTTGTTTATTAGCTAAATTAGACGTGGAAAATTAAAAATCCAAAAGTATCCAAAATTAGACATCGGATTGAGTCCAAATTCTACACACATGTTGGTGCTAACCTTAACGGCGTTCGCTAAAATAATCGGAAAATTACGCCCTAAGGGGGCGCAATAAACGAGGAAATTGTATATCTTCTAATTGGCCAAAGGAATGTTCTTCAAACTCAAGGGAAACCATCAAGGGCCAAACCCGAGTCTATATAGAAAATATGGCCAAGAATTATTAATGTGGGCGGGAGTTATTTGGAAAAGGAAAATTGTCTTTGGAAAAATTCGCCACAAGGGTGTGCAAAAAAACGACTAAATAATATATCTCCTAACTGGCCAATGGAATGTTCTGAAAACACGTTTTGGGCTATAACTCCCACAACGAACCTCCCACAGTCAAAACCTTTATATCCACAGATTCACTGGAGTCAGCTGCATCTTTTGGCATACGCCGTGCCCATTTGTTTTGAACACATGCTTCGCGTTGTGCCGGCGAAATGCACATTTCTTGGACCCCTGCATAACTGCTTGCAGTTCTAGTTTGCCTTTGCATTTGCAACTACTGTCATCTCCAATGTAATAAAATGAATTAAAGCAAAACATTTCTGTAATGTGAATTAAATCATCTGCCACAATCAGAAACCAATACAATTTATAAATGGATCTACCGGCAATTGTTAATTGGGTAGAAATGTGTCTTATCTACATTGTGTGCAAATCCTCAGAGAATCCCTGCCTTCTGGTTGTTTTTTAAACTGAATGTACAAATATGAATTATGTAATCTCATTAGGAGTGTAGTCTATCCTTGAATTACATGAAATGGGGAATATTGTTAGCTGCATGGATCATACCGAAGTTTAATTTGGTGCAATATGTGTGGTCCGTTGCACTTGGTTCCGGAGGCACCCTCACAGAAGGGGGTTTCCTCCTCTTCGGTTTAGGGCGATGGATGAAAACTGTTGGGCCTGCATCGGGCCTCAACTTCAACATCCTATCTACTTTTGTGGCTTTGAATCTGTCATTTTCAAAGTGTACCTGTAGGTAGGCTTGTAAGATCAGTTTCCATTGCACTTCAAATATCATTGGAAAGTCATAATTCTCTACGCTTAGAATTATTATGCCCTTTGAAATGCTAGTAAGTGATCTGAACATTACGTTACATCGTTTTTGACTGTTGCTGACTGTCAATAAGTTTTGACGGCTGACCATTGCCATCCATTTCTCCCTGCGCTCTTGGTCCTTGGGGAAGCCGTACATGTGATAACCCTTCTCGGACCGATTGGGGCATCCAAATGCTGCACAGCCAACCATGGTATGACCATTTATCTATAAAATGTTAGTTGTAACCAATGAACCATGACACCATTGAAGATCACAGAGCGGGTAACAACTGTTCCTCAACCACTTATGCCCCGACTTTTGAGAATAGGTTAGAGGTCAGAGTTCATGACCAAACGAGGATCCTCCCTCCTAAACCCATTTTGAATTTGCTCAGGGCTATTCTAAGTATTGTAACGGCATAAAGTATAGTATATTTGCAACGTTATATGTTAATGGTTTGCCCTAAGTATATAGTGTTCCCTGCTGTGTCCATTGTTGAATCTTCACACAATCGCAATCACTTGTTCTTGTCACACTAATTGTTTAATAAAAAAAATTACAATTTCATTCATCCAAGCGTAATGAGTTGTTATTCTTTAATATATTTGATACTTTGTGTGGCTTATATCTTTAAATGATCATGGTAGAACATCTTGAATACTTTGATTTCAACACAGATGTAAGGTAAAAGTTAAGGTTAGGCCAGTATGCTAACACGAACGTGAAGCTTTCCCTCCAAAACTTAAAAACGTATCTAAGTAATAGTACTTATAGATAGCTTTCAGTTGCCCCCCTACCGCTCTAAATGTAAAACTGACATTTACAAATATGCAATAATGCAATAACAGTCAGACAAATACTTGTATGTGATTTTTTCATACATATTTACCATTTAATATTGAAATCTCTGCTGTCGTCCCATAGAATAACATTGAAATCGCGGCGTGTTTGGAACTATTGAGGCTTACATGAACCACGTGACAACCACGTGACCACCCAGTCGGCGAGATCATAGCGTGTCGCAACTCTCTCTCTCTATAGAGTGGGGAAGTCACGCCCCTTCCGGTAGGGCTCATGGGACCTATGAGATCAAAAAATATGAATGGGTGTCAATGGAGAGAAAATAATTATTTTCTGGTCCCGGTCTTTATATGCCCTGGATTACACATATGTTGTTTGTGGATTTAAAGGATAATTTTTCATGCAAAGAGTTCGACCGTTTATTGTGCAATTGTTCAGATAAAGGCTGTAGATAAAACACAACGAGAAAGACTACACAGCTCGTATGTGACGTCACGCTCCCTGCGACTGGCGTGGAGAAGACCGACAATCTTCCCATCGGCATAACTGAAACTCTGCACGTGCCCCGACTTATAATGGTTTTCACCTCTTTCAATGCTTTTATCCTCCCCTTGGAAAAAGCGGTGAAGTGGGGCAGAGAGATCGCCATCTCTGTGCCGAGTTCCAAGGGCGGGTGTGGTGACGTATATCATATGCGTCGAGAGCAGCGAAGAGCTGTAGTTCACAAAGCGGCCTCACATAAAACCTAAAATTATCAAACTTCTTCACGAACATTTTTAGTTTTCTTTGCATGAAAAATTATCATTTAAATCCACAAACAACATATGTGTAATCCAGGGCATATAAAGACTGGGACCAGAAAATAATTATTTTCTGGTCCCGGTCTTTATATGCCCTGGATTACACATATGTTGTTTGTGGATTTAAAGGATAATTTTTCATGCAAAGAGTTCGACCGTTTATTGCGCAATTGTTCAGATAAAGGCTGTAGAGAAAACACAACGAGAAAGACTACACGGCTCGTATGTGACGTCACGCTCCCTGCGACTGGCGTGGAGAAGACCGACAATCTTCCCATCGGCATAACTGAAACTCTGCACGTGCCTCGACTTATAATGGTTTTCACCTCTTTCGATGCTTTTATCCTCCCCTTGGAAAAAGCGGTGAAGTGGGGCAGAGAGATCGCCATCTCTGTGCCGAGTTCCAAGGGCGGGTGTGGTGACGTATATCATATGCGTCTAGAGCAGCGAAGAGCTGTAGTTCACAAAGCGGCCTCACATAAAACCTAAAATTATCAAACTTCTTCAGGAACATTTTTAGTTTTCTTTGCATGAAAAATTATCATTTAAATCCACAAACAACATATGTGTAATCCAGGGCATATAAAGACTGGGACCAGAAAATAATTATTTTCTGAGTGGCGAAGTCACGCCCCTTCCGGTAGGGCTCATGGGACCTATGATATCGAAAAATATGAATGGGTGTCAATGGAGAGAAAATAATTATTTTCTGGTCCCAGTCTTTATATGCATTAGCCGATTACAAGAGATAAACAATATAATGTGAACTAATATTCATTCATGTATTTTCTATTATTTTAGACACAGGTGGCTATGATGTGCCTTGGTCTACAGAGATGCACATTGGTTATCTGGACACAAAAGGAACATTTAGAATTGGAAATTCCATTTGACAAAGATTACACTGACAAACAAGAACATTTTTATTTTCTACATATGCTTCCCAGGTTGGCTGATGATTTTGGAGAAAATAAACTACATCTCTGCCCCAAGTACCTCGAACAGTTTTGTAATTAAACAACATATCAGTTGGCAATAAGTCTCACTCTGTGAGATGCAAAAATAACAAAACAATGGTTCAAATACATTTGAAGTATAAATAAAACTTAATATATATATATATATATGTATAAATAAATTGTTATTGTGTTACTATTTACATTTGTAGTATAAATAAAACTTCATATAAAATATGTACAAATACATTTTTTGTGTTCTATTGTAAAAAGAAAAAAATAATATGACATTAACCCCATTTCAACAATGTGATGAATGTGATTCAGAAGTGACCTTTTTCATCTTTGTATATATGTAATTATCTCTAGAATTATCCTGTCTATTTTTTCTAAATTTATAAAGTATCTACACTGTTCTCTGTATCCATCTTAATACTATGTATGAATCTGTGAGTGTATCTCTGCATCTATCTCTGTACAATATATATAAATGCATCTATGTATGTTTCTCTCTATAAATAAATGAGTATGTATAAAATAAAATAAATAAAAAATAGGAATAAATAAATGTAATTCATAAATATACAAGATGTTGTTGAATAATATGTAAGATATTAATTGCTGGAGATAAGCTCTCATAGCCCGTTCCACATGAATGCGTACATTTGCTATCCGTCTCATCTGAGTCACTTGCTCATTGGTTAGCTGGCTGCGTTTGCGTGTAAACGCAGGTATGACTAGCCTTACCCTCCTCTCCTCAACAAGATCTCTAATTGTGAACCCACGGTCCCCCATCACCACATCACCAGGACGTAAAAAATCAAGAAACCCTGAGTTCTGTGTAATATACCTGTCACTACACTTCCCACCAAAAGCCTCTGAAATAAACATCAGCATCCCTGATGGAGCAATGGCAACAAGGTACTTAACAGTGTTACTTGCATAGTAATGGCTGTAAGACTCTGAGCGCGAGTCTACGTTTTTGGCTTTTTGCAGAACACTCTGTGCAGTCAATGATGCAAGTTAAATCAGAGAAATGTGGCAGAAAAACCTTTGGCATAGTTGCTTTTATAGTGTCACGGGGCAGCCATGGAATGAGGTCCCTGGTGTGCTCAGCAAGGATATCAACCCAATGCGTAAGTGTTTTACTGACCTGACTGGCTGATCTTTTAAAGCGCCTCGCTAAATCAGCTACTGCAAAGTTATGTCTGAGCTTCATGAGTGTTAACAAAACTTCATCTTGAGCTGGCATTGTTGATGACTGGCGCACAAAACCTCGTAGACAGGAGACAAGAGTGTTGAACACAAGTAGAGGAATCCCTGTGTACAGCAGACAGTCTTTATCACCTTTCAGTGTAACCTCTGCAATGGACTGTGAGATCTCAGGGGCAGGTGTGATGATCATGTCACATATAAGGATGGATCCTTTAGAGTAGGTATGGTCCTCCTCAGCTGGATCCATCCACTGTGTTTGGGCATCCTTGAAGGTTTGAGGTTGCTCGAACACCATCACAGCTTGGTCTGCAGGTAATAATAATATGGAGACATAGATGGAGATAATTGGATGAGGGTCTAAACATGCATTGGTGTACAGAATAGATCTAGACAAGGTTTTAACAGGACACTGACCTATGATCATTTCTAAATTAAGGATGAAAGTGAGGATACACCATTGACTTAACCAACGTAAATAGAGTATACTGAATGCTACCGTAATGTTACATAAAAAAAAAAATGCGTCGATATCAAATTTAGCATACCTGTTGTTGTTGCGACTTGACTGTCAACACTCATCCTGACGACTCTTCGGCGTTTCTTCTCAGGTGGCTTCTCATAACCCAGAAAAAGCATTGGGGTTTTCTTCCGTTGGCGCTTTGTCCACAAAATGAAACGAACAGACATAACAACATTTCGGAGGTTGTTTTAAGTTCAGGTTCTTCAGCCAATTTATTTTAGCCTCTTCATTATTGGGCAGTCGATGGAAGCTGTACCATTTCGGGCACGAACACTCTGCTTTATTTTTCGGCTTGTGGTCAAAACACTCAGATTTCAACCAATTATTTAGTTTCGTCCGGTTGTTAGTACATCCTCGAACGGCACACGTTGTTCCCGAGCTTTTTAAAGCCATCAGTTTATTCAGTGACAGAGCGAGTGATGTGATAGCCTGCCAGCTGATCAGGTAAAAACACAGCTGTGGCGCGACGCGTAGTGGGCGACCGGAAGTGTGGCCCACAAACGTTTCCCCAGCAACCGCCCCAGGAAACTTGTGGATAGAGAGAGAGAGTTGCGACCAGGTTGCGACACGCTATGATTCCGCTCTAGCAGAGCCCGTCTCATATTAGACATTCTCTGGTTCTAGACAACGGGCGCTGCCATGACACCGACTCCGGTTTCTTACTTCCGGTTTGAGGTGATTGACCGTGAATAAATATGAGTTCAGGCACCACTTGTGCGGTTGTTGGTTGCTCAAATAATTCTAAGAAAATTAAAAACCTTTAGAAACTGAGTGCTTTGATCACAAAATACGAAGGAGAGAATGTCCTTGTCCGGTTCCCTATCGGCTACATTCAATGCCACAGAGCAGACGTTTAGACTGGCTAGCTGTGCTTAAACTGAAACATCCGCCGAAAAAAGTTTATGTCTGTTCGCACCATTTCGTTCACAAACGACCCACCGAAGACCATCCCAACCCGGAATTATTCCTTGGATACGACAGACCAGTAGTGAAGAAGAGACGAACAATTGTTCGTGTCGAAGCGACAGGTAAGCCACTTTCAATGTTGAATTATGTAAGCGATCGCATCACTTTACAGGTAAACTCCAGTTGTTTACATTTTTACGAGCTCCACCAGCCAGTGCTACAAAAATATTTGGGCAGTCTAACCTACATTTTTATGAATAATATGCCCATTATGTCGCTGGATAGAGTAGATGTGTTGAAAACATGTCCATTATTGGTTTATTCCTGAATGCCACTGTAGTTAGTGCCCGTGGTATGAATTCCTCTGAGGGCTATCGTAGAGCTAGCTGCTATCGTTATGTTGGTCAGTCCTGAGCGAGGAAGAGCTTCCACCACCATTTGACATTGGCTTTTACTGTTATGTTGTCAGTGAGAGAAACGTTGACAGAAACTGTGGTGTTTAACATAGCCTATGTGCCCTGTTTTTACAGCAACAGCAGAAGTGACAGACCAGGAGGATGAGGGCATACCTGAGGTGCCACAACAACCATCACACAGCACTGTTTCCAGCCAGTGGGAAGATCCATCGCTCTGGGACCACAGCTATGGTGAACAGCAGGGTGTTGAGGAGACGGCCGAAGATGCCACAACACAAACTGAAGATTTCAGCTATTCCATGCTTCAGAGTGATGCAGATTCGTTCCTCTACACTGGAGTCTCACTGGAAACCTTCAACTCTCTTGTTTCCACCTTAGAAGGATTTGCTGAAAGGGCTTCTGTTTTGTCAGTGCGTGATCAGATACTAATGACACTGATCAAATTGAAATTGAATCGTGTGCTTGGTGACCTTGGTAGGCAGTTTCATGTGTCTCAGAGTGTAGCCAGTAAGGTCATCTCTTTCTGGATCGATAAAATGGAGGAGGTCTTACGCCCTCTTATTATCTGGCTTCCAAAAGAAACCATTAAGGCCACCATGCCAACTGCATTCAAGCGCTTTTTCCCCAACACCACCTGTGTCATCGACTGTAGCGAAAGTTTGTTACAGAAGGCGATTTATTGTTTGAAAGAAGGGTCAAATTGGTTCTGCCCGCTTTCACTAGAGGGGGTTCTCAGCTAACTGAGGAACAAGTCACAGCAACTCGCAGGATTGCAAATGTGCGGATTCATGTTAAGAGAGCAATTAGGCGACTTAAAGTATATAAGATCTTGTCTCATGTCATACCAATAAACATGACGCCCAAAATTGAAAAAATCCTCCGAATCTGTGCGGCCCTAGCCAACTTAAGGGGTGATTTCATTTGTGAGCGATAGGTGACAACGGTTGTGTTCTGATGCTGTTGGGGTAGGGCGCACACACACACACACACACACACACACACACACACACACACACACACACACACACACACACACACACACACACACACACACACACACCCTTTATACATCTACAGAAAGGTATACAGAAAGACTGATTAAAAAAAAGACTGATTACACAATATGTGACCTGAAATTGATTTAATAACACTACTTTGTACATCTACATAAATTGCTCCTGTATATTTCATATTGACACTTGCTTCCTTTTGTAATTGTACTGTTTATATTTACTCTTTGTATAAGATTTGTTTTTACAGAAAGACTGATTACACAATGTGACATTAAACTGATTTAATAACACTACTTTGTACATCTACATAAATTGCTCCTGTATATTTCATATTGACACTTGCTTCCTTTTGTAATTGTACTGTTTATATTTACTCTTTGTATAAGATTTGTTTTTACAGAAAGACTGATTACACAATGTGACATTAAACTGATTTAATAACACTACTTTGTACATCTACATAAATTGCTCCTGTATATTTCATATTGACACTTGCTTCCTTTTGTAATTTGTACTGTTTATATTTACTCTTTGTATAAGATTTGTTGTTTACAGAAAGACTGATTACACAATGTGACATTAAACTGATTTAATAACACTACTTTGTAATATTCACCTATCTACAACAATACTTAATCTCAGCATATATGGAATTGATTGCATAAAAAAAATGTTTCATACTGTTAACAGCAGCAGCAGCTGCAGCATAAAATGTTTCTTATTTAGGTGCTTTTTTATGAATTCATTATGCTCACATATCTGTTGTGTAGTTTCAGTCGCTGACCAACGAATTCATCTACAAGCTGGGGCAACATTGTTGAGAAATAAAATCTCTTCAGATGTCCTACCCTCTCCAGAACATAGGGCTCATCAAATGGTACAGTGAACATAACTGTGTCGTTTGGGCTCCAGATAAACAGTTTGGCTATCTTCAGACCGGCACAGAACATACCTATTTGTACCTGCATGTAATATCCTCGGCTACCTGTTTTCTGAAGTTGTGGTACTCCATCTACTAGCTTGATATCACTGCAGGTATGGTCAAGCTGATCCAAGAGGGTAGAATGGAGTTTACTTGGGACGGGACATTTTATTTCTAGTAGCACAGATGAGTCAATTACCCCATCTGGGCTTGCTGACAACCATGGCTCTGTAACATTAACAGTGATGCCCATTTGTGTAATGCTCATGCCTTGCTCTCTAAGTGCATTGCCAGCAACCACCTCATTCTCTTTACCATAATTTGTGGCGTAGTTGCCACGAAAGGAGGGGTAGAGGTGCTCTGCAATGAATTTGTCTGGATTGGTGGATGCTCTAGAAGGAACCTTTTTAGCTGCACTTGCAGTTATTCTTAGTTTTCGTGCGTTGTGCCACAAATCTGAAGAACTCTGCTCCCTTGTCTCAGATTCTAGAGTAGAAGCCTGTGCACTACTCACTTGAACATAACACTCATAAAAGCTTTTACATGTCTCACATGTGAGATCAGAACCAGCATGGGTTTGATGAGGTCTTAAAAATCTTGCATCTACTGCAGTATGTGCAAGGCTACAGGGTTGCACTACTGGTTTGGCTCTGTAACACTTGCCCAACAGACTGTTTTTTAACTGGAAAAGTGGCTTTGTTGGGTCTTTGTCTACATTAGTCAAGAATTCGGCATGTGACATATATTGTGGGGTGTTTGGTAGTGGCTGAGCACCGGACACCCTTATACCAAATTCATCTCCTGCCCTGTGGTGGCTGAAGTTTATGTCCCTCAGTCTTTTTGGCTCGATGTTCCTGACTGTCCCTGCGTTCCACCTGCACTGCTCATCTGTACATGCAAGCCCTGTCTTCCCGGTAGTTACTGCATTTTCAACCTGTAATGAGCACATTAACAGAGCCTATACCCATTTGCCATTTGTTTCAAATGTTGTCATCCTCACCTAGCTAAACTGAATCGAAAAAACACTCATAAAAAGTGATATGATCACGTTACTTTTATTAATTCACAGATGAACAAAGGATTTTTTTTCTTCATACCTTCCAAAGGATTGCTGCGGCATGACTGCACGATCTCCCTAATCCAGCCATACATGAGCACCCGACAGTCTCTATCAACCCCGACGGCTGCAGCATAACCCAAGCTATAACCTTATGGTTAGCACTTTGGCTCCTGTCGACCTCTGTCTTCAAAAACACATAGTCTTCGTGCTTACATAAAAAAATGCGCCCGACTTTATTGCTATGGAAGTAATTGAAGGCCTCAGTACTTTTATAATTGCGCATCTCCTCACGATCTCCACCCTCAGAAAATACAAAATAATTGATTATATCAATATGGCTAACTCCTGGCCATAGTTTCATCTCATCCACCCAACCTGTCAGTTTTGATGGATTTGGGACTCTGATATGATCTTTTAAGATTTCATCGGCAGTGTAGCCACCGACTACTTCCCATAGTCGGTGTTATTTTACAGTTATGTAAAATAACTTCCTTAAGCCTTAAAATAACTAGCTTTAAGCGACGCTTGTAGGATCATGCAATGTAAACAAACACTTAACCGGAAATAGAAAACCGTTTAGTCAGTTGAACCCGCTATGAATCATGGGAAATAGAACGGTTGAAGAATAAGGTGAATAGCTCTGCGTATGTGGAAACGAGGCGTCACGCCTCGTTTCCGTTTTTCCTCCGAGACTCCTCCCCTCCGTATGATTTCTGTCCGGTATGTCCGTAATATACGTTAAAAAAAATTAACTTTCGCCGTCGCTTTACGGATACCGTATGAAAGTTTTTACTTGTAAGTACCTGGCAGGCCAAACTCCTCACCGATCTCTTTCCAAGCCTGGTTGGTTTTGTTTTTATCTCTGTATATGTCGATCCTCATGTTCCAAAGTACCGGTCTCCTAAAAACGGCCCTTATCATACGCTCCCACATCTTTTGTCTCATCTCATTTTCGTCCGCTTATCCGGGGTCGGGTCGCGGGGGGAGCAGCTCAAGCAGGGGGCCCCAGACTTCCCTTTCCCGGGCCACATTGACAAACTCTGACGGGGGGATCCCGAGGCGTTCCCAGGCCAGTGTTGAGATATAATCTCTCCACCTAGTCCTGGGTCTTCCCCGAGGTCTCCTCCCCGCTGGACGTTGCCTTGCGGCTCAGCTCTCTTTTCGTTACAACGGTGCGGTAAAACGAACGCAATACCGCCCCCGCTGCTCCGATTCTCCGGCCAATCTCACGCTCCATAGTAGGCTACCCTCACTCGCGAACAAGACCCCGAGGTACTTGAACTCCTTCACTTGACTCATTTCCTAGTAGCCTACCCGGAGTAAGCAATCCATCGGTTTCCTCCTAACATCTTTTGTCCGTAAATAAATTCATGCCCGTACGTAAAACACTAGCGACTCCTTCCGTAAATTTACGGAAGCACGGATACGAAAAACATACGTATGTGGAAACGAGGCGTTAGTAGCTGCTAGCGAAAGTCTTGGTAGGGCTTAATCCTAGCCTGTTGTTTACTTTTATTCACTGTAGGGGAGGATTGCCGTGACAAATGGAAATACCTTAGAGGCAAGTACGGCAAAGAAAGAAAGGAAACTAGAACTGCAAGCAGTTATGCAGGGGTCCAAGAAGTGTGCATTTCGCCGGCACAACGCGACAAGAAATGTGCATTTCGCCGGCACAACGCGAAGCATGTGTTCAAAACGCTACCCTGAACCTGTGGATACAAAGGATTTGACTGTGGTAGGAGTAGCGAGAAGTCAGTGTAGCGTTTTCGCGGCGAGATTTTGTCGAAGATATACAATTTCCTCGTTTATTGCGCCCCCTAATGGCGAAATTTTCCTAAATTTTTATCGAACGTCAGTAAGGTTAGCACCAACATGTGTGTAGAATTTGGACTCGATCCGATGTCTAATTTTGGTATTTTTTGAATTTTTGCGTTTCGACGTAAAATGTAGCTAATAAACAAATATTCCAAACACTACCGTTTCGTCGTCGAAGGTCGGATCAAAAAAGTGTTCGAATTTTATTTTTTGTGTGCGTCTGACGATGCCGTGGGCAAAGTTTTGTGTCAATTGGTCAAGAAATGTGGGAGGAGTAGGGAAAAGACAGTTTTGCGGTTTTCGCGATTTAGCGAAAAATATTCATAGACGCAAATGGGCGTGGCCTGGGCCAAAAGATGCAGCAGACTCCAGTGCATCTGTGGGTATATCGATTTTGACTGTGGGAGGTTCGGTGTGGGAGTTATAGCCCCAAACAAGTTTTCCTAGGTATAGCGCCACCTAGTGGCCGGCAGGTCTGGATTTTGTCGTCTGCGTAGTCCGAACAGACCTGGATGTAGTCATGCAATTGGCGTGTGTGCACCTTTTACGGTTTGGGCTGTGGTACCACTTTTAAGGAGGTAAGAATAAGAACTAGAACTGCAAGCAGTTATGCAGGGGTCCAAGAAGTGTGCATTTCGCCGGCACAACGCGACAAGAAATGTGCATTTCGCCGGCACAACGCGAAGCATGTGTTGAAAACGCTACCCTGAACCTGTGGATGCAAAGGATTTGACTGTGGTAGGAGTAGCGAGAAGTCAGTGTAGCGTTTTCGCGGCAAAATTTTGTAGAAGATATACAATTTTCTCGTTTATTGCACCCCCTAATGGCGAAATTTTCCGATTTTTTTATCGAACGACATTAAGGTTAGCACCAACATGTGTGTACAATTTGGACTCGATCCGATGTCAGATTTTTATTTTTTGGGATTTTGGATTTTCCACGTCTAATTTAGCTAATAAACAAATATTCAAAACTCTACCGTTTCGTCGTCGAAGGTCGGATCATAAAACTGTCTATGATTTCTGTGCAAATTTTCCGATTTTTTTATCGAACGACATTAAGGTTAGCACCAACATGTGTGTACAATTTGGACTCGATCCGATGTCAGATTTTTATTTTTTGGGATTTTGGATTTTCCACGTCTAATTTAGCTAATAAACAAATATTCAAAACTCTACCGTTTCGTCGTCGAAGGTCGGATCAAAAAACTGTCTATGATTTCTGTGCGTGTGCGTCTGAAGATGCCGTGTGCAAAGTTTGGTGTTGATTGGTCAAGAAATGTGGGAGGAGTAGCGAAAATACAGTTTTGCGGTTTTCGCGATTTAGCGAAAAATATTCATAGACGCAAATGGGCGTGGCCTAGGCCAAAAGATGCAGCAGACTCCAGTGCATCTGTGTGTACAAGTTTTTGGACTCTGGGAGGTTCGGTGTGGGAGTTATAGCCCCAAACGCGTATTCCTTGGTATAGCGCCACCTAGTGGCCGGCGTGTCTGGATTTTGTCGTCTGCCGTCACCTCACGGACCTGGATCTAGTCATGCGATTGGCATGTCGGCACCATTTACGGTTTGGGCTGTGGTACCACTTCTAGGGAAGGAAGTATAAGGTATAACTAGAACTGCAAGCAGTTATGCAGGGGTCCAAGAAGTGTGCATTTCGCCGGCACAACGCGACAAGAAATGTGCATTTCGCCGGCACAACGCGAAGCATGTGTTCAAAACGCTACCCTGAACCTGTGGATACAAAGGATTTGACTGTGGTAGGAGTAGCGAGAAGTCAGTGTAGCGTTTTGCGGCGAAATTTTGTAGAAGATATACAATTTCCTCGTTTATTGCGCCCCCTAATGGCGAAATATTCCGATTTTTTTATCGAACGTCATTAAGGTTGGCACCAACATGTGTGTAGAATTTGGACTCGATCCGATGTCTAATTCTGGATTCTTTTGGATTTTTGATTTTCCACGTCTAATTTAGCTAATATACCAATATTCAAAACGCTACCGTTTCGGAAGGTCGGATCAAAAAAGTGTTCGAATTTCATTTTTTGTGTGCGTCTGACGATGTCGTGTGCAAAGTTTGGTGTTGATTGGTCAAGAAATGTGGGAGGAGTAGGGAAAAGACAGTTTAGCGGTTTTCGCCATTTTGCGAAAAAAAATTATAGACGCAAATGGGCGTGGCCTATGCCAAAAGATGCAGCAGACTCCAGTGAATATGTGGGTACAAGTTTTTGACTGTGGGAGGTTCGGTGTGGGAGTTATAGCCCCAAACGCGTATTCCTTGGTATAGCGCCACCTAGTGGCCGGCGTGTCTGGATTTTGTCGTCTGCCTAGAACTCAGGGACCTGGATCTAGTCATGCAATTGGCGTGTCGGCACCATTTACGGTTTGGGCTGTGGGCCCACTTCTAGGGGGGAATAATAATAATAATAATAAGAAAAATCCTTACAAAAACAATAGGGATCCAACCTGTTGGCTTGGACCCCTAATAAAAATCCTTACAAAAACAATAGGGATCCAACCTGTTGGCTTGGACCCCTAACTAGAACTGCAAGCAGTTATGCAGGGGTCCAAGAAGTGTGCATTTCGCCGGCACAACGCGAAGCATGTGTTCAAAACAAATGGGCACGGCGTGTGCCAAAAGATGCAGCTGACTCCAGTGAATCTGTGGATATAAAGGTTTTGACTGTGGGAGGTTCGGTGTGGGAGTTATAGCCCAAAACGCGTTTTCAGAACATTCCATTGGCAAATTAGGAGACATACAATGTCGTAGTTTTTTGGCGCCGCCTTGTGGCGAAATTTTCCGAAGACAATTTTCCTTTTCCAAATAACTCCCGCCCACATTAATAATTCTTGGCCATAATTTTTATATAGACTCGGGTTTGCCCCTTGATAGTTCCCTCATAGTTTGAAGAACATTCCTTTGGCCAATTAGAAGATATACAATTTCCTCGTTTATTGCGCCCCCTAATGGCGACATTTTCCAAAATTTTTATCTAACGTCATTATGGTTAGCACCAACATGTGTGTAAAATTTGGACTTGATCCGATGTCTAATTCTGGATTTTTTTTGATTTTTGATTTTCCACGTCTAATTTAGCTAATATACCAATATTCCAAACGCTACCGTTTCGTCGTCGAAGGTCGGATCAAAAAAGTGTTTGAATTTTATTTTTTTTGTGCGTCTGACGATGCCGTGGGCAAAGTTTGGTGTTGATTGGTCAAGAAATGTGGGAGGAGTAGCGAAAAAACAGTTTTGCGGTTTTCGCGATTTTGCGAAAAATATTCATAGACGCAAATGGGCGTGGCCTAGGCCAAAAGATGCTGCAGACTCCAGTGCATCTGTGTGTACAAGTTTTTGGACTCTGGGAGGTTCGGTGTGGGAGTTATAGCCCCAAACGCGTATTCCTTGGTATAGCGCCACCTAGTGACCGGCGTGTCTGGATTTTGTCGTCTGCCGTCAGCTCACGGACCTGGATCTAGTCATGTAATTGGCTTGTGTGCACCATTTACGGTTTGGGCTGTAGTACCACTTCAAACGAAGGAAGTATAAAAATCCTTACAAAAACAATAGGGTTCCAACCTGTTGGCTTGGACCCCTAACTAGAACTGCAAGCAGTTATGCAGGGGTCCAAGAAGTGTGCATTTCGCCGGCACAACGCGAAGCATGTGTTCAAAACAAATGTGCGTGGCCTATGCCAAAAGATGCAACTGACTCCAGTGAATCTGTGGATAGAAAGGTTTTTACTGTGGGAGCTTCGGTGTGGGAGTTATAGCCCAAAACGCGTTTTCAGAACATTCCATTGGCCAATTAGGAGATATACAATGTCGTCGTTTTCTGGCGCCGCCTTGTGGTGAAATTTTCCGAAGAGAATTTTCCTCGTGGCGAAAATTTACGATTTTTTTATCGAACGACATTTAGGTTAGCACCGACATGTGTGTAACATTTGGACTTGATCCGATGTGTAATTCTGGATTTTTGTGGATTTTCGATTTTCCACGTCTAGTTTTGCTCATGAACCAATACTCAAAACGCTACCGTTTCGTCGTCGAAGGTCGGATCAAAAAAGTGTTCGAATTTATTTTTTTGTGTTCGTCTGAAGATGCCGTGTGCAAAGTTTGGTGTCAATTGGTCAAGAAATGTGGGAGGAGTAGCGAAAAAACAATTTTGCGGTTTTCGCGATTTTGCGAAAAATATTTATAGACGCAAATGGGCGTGGCCTAGGCCAAAAGATGCAGCAGACTCCAGTGAATATGTGGGTACAAGTTTTTGACTGTGGGAGGTTCGGTGTGGGAGTTATAGCCCCAAACGCGTATTCCTTGGTATAGCGCCACCTAGTGACCGGAGTGTCCGGATTTTGTCGTCTGCGTAGTCCGAAGAGATCTGGATCTAGTCATGCAATTGGCGTGTCTGCACCATTTACGGTTTGGGCTGTGGGCACACTTTTAGGGAGGTAAGTATAATAGGAACTAGAACTGCAAGCAGTTATGCAGGGGTCCAAGAAGTGTGCATTTCGCCGGCACAACGCGACAAGAAATGTGCATTTCGCCGGCACAACGTGAAGCATGTGTTCAAAACGCTACCCTGAACCTGTGGATACAAAGGATTTGACTGTGGTAGGAGTAGCGAGAAGTCAGTGTAGCGTTTTCGCGGCGAAATTTTGTAGAAGATACACAATTTCCTCGTTTATTGCGCCCCCTAATGGCGAATTTTTCCGAATTTTTTATCGAACGTCATTAGGTTAGCACCGACATCTGTGTAAAATTTGGACTCGATCCGATGTCTACTTTTGGATTTTTTTGGATTTTGGATTTTCCACGTCTAATTTAGCTAATATACCAATATTCAAAACGCTACCGTTTCGTCGTCGAAGGTCGGATCAAAAAAGTGTCCGAGGATTTCTTTGCGTGTGCGTCTGACGATGTTGTGTGCAAAGTTTGGTGTTGATTGGTCAAGAAATGTGGGAGGAGTAGCGAAAAGACAGTTTTGCGGTTTTCGCGATTTAGCGAAAAATATTCATAGACGCAAATGGGCGTGGCCTATGCCAAAAGATGCAGCAGACTCCAGTGCATCTGTCTGTACAAGTTTTTGGACTGTGGGAGGTTCGGTGTGGGAGTTATAGCCCCAAACGCGTATTCCTTGGTATAGCGCCACCTAGTGACCAGCGTGTCTGGATTTTGTTATCTGAGTAGCGGTGCCGATTCTGGATCTAGTCATGCAATTGGCGCGTGTGCACCATTTACGGTTTGGGCTGTGGTTCCACTTTCAGGGGGAGGTAGAATAACTAGAACTGCAAGCAGTTATGCAGGGGTCCAAGAAGTGTGCATTTCGCCGGCACAACGCGAAGCATGTGTTCAAAACGCTACCCTGAACCTGTGGATACAAAGGATTTGACTGTGGTAGGAGTAGCGAGAAGTCAGTGTAGCGTTTTCGCGGCGAAATTTTGTAGAAGATATACAATTTCCTCGTTTATTGCGCCCCCTAATGGCGTAATTTTCCGAATTTTTTTATCGAACGACATTAAGGTTAGCACCAACATGTGTGTACAATTTGGACTCGATCCGATGTCTGATTTTTTATTTTTTTGGATTTTGGATTTTCCACGTCTAATTTAGCTAATATACCAATATTCCAAACGCTACCGTTTCGTCGTCGAAGATCAAATCAAAAAAGTGTTCGAATTTTATTTTTTGTGTGCGTCTGACGATGTCGTGTGCAAAGTTTGGTGTCGATCGGTCAAGAAATGTGGGAGGAGTAGGGAAAAAACAGTTTTGCGGTTTTCGCGATTTAGCGAAAAATATTCATAGACGCAAATGGGCGTGGCCTAGGCCAAAAGATGCAGCAGACTCCAGTGAATATGTGTGTGCAAGTTTTTGACTGTGGAAGGTTCGGTGTGGGAGTTATAGCCCCAAACGCGTTTTCCCTTGGTATAGCGCCACCTAGTGGCCGGCGTGTCTGGATTTTGTCGTCTGCCGTCACCTCACGGACCTGGATCTAGTCATGCAATTGGCGTGTCGGCACCATTTACGGTTTGGGGTGTGGTACCACTTCTAGGTGCTGGAATAATAAAAACTAGAACTGCAAGCAGTTATGCAGGGGTCCAAGAAGTGTGCATTTCGCCGGCACAACGCGAAGCATGTGTGCAAAACAAATGGGCACGGCGTGTGCCAAAAGTTGCAGCTGACTCCAGTGAATCTGTGTATATAAAGGTTTTGACTGTGGGAGGTTCGGTGTGGGAGTTATAGCCCAAAACGCGTTTTCAGAACATTCCATTGGCAAATTAAGAGACATACAATGTCTTAGTTTTTTGGCGCCGCCTTGTGGCGAAATTTCCGAAGACAATTTTCCTTTTCCAAATAACTCCCGCCCACATTAATAATTCTTGGCCATATTTTTTATATAGACTCGGGTTTGCCCCTTGATGGTTTCCTCATAGTTTGAAGAACATTCCTTTGGCCAATTAGAAGATATACAATTTCCTCGTTTATTGCGCCCCCTAAAGGCGAAATTTTCCAAAATGTTTATCGAACGACCTTAAGGGTAGCACCGACATGCGTCTAAAAATTGGACATGATCCGATGTCTAATTTTGCTATTTTGTGAATTTTTGCGTTTCGACGTAAAACGTAGCTAATAAACAAATATTAAAAACGCTACCGTTTCGTCGTCGAAGGTCGGATCAAAAAAGAGTTTGAGTATTTATTTTCGTGTGCGTCTTAAGATGTCGTGTGCAAAGTTTGGTGTTGATTGGTCAAGAAATGCGGGAGGAGTAGCGAAAATACAGTTTAACGGTTTTCGCAATTTTGCGAAAAAAGATTATAGACGCAAATGGGCGTGGCCTATGCCAAAAGATGCAGCAGACTCCAGTGAATATGTGGGTACAAGTTTTTGAATGTGGGAGGTTCGGTGTGGGAGTTATAGCCCCAAACGCGTTTTCCCTTGGTATAGCGCCACCTAGTGACCGGCGTGTATGGATTTTGTCGTCTGCGTAGTCCGAAGAGATCTGGATCTAGTCATGCAATTCGCGTGTCGCCACCATTTACGGTTTGGGGTGTGGGCCCACTTTTAGGGGGGTAAGAATAATAATAGGAATAATAATAATCCTTACAAAAACAATAGGGATCCAACCTGTTGGCTTGGACCCCTAACTAGAACTGCAAGCAGTTATGCAGGGGTCCAAGAAGTGTGCATTTCGCCGGCACAACGCGACAAGAAATGTGCATTTCGCCGGCACAACGCGAAGCATGTGTTGAAAACGCTACCCTGAACCTGTGGATACAAAGGATTTGACTGTGGTAGGAGTAGCGAGAAGTCAGTGTAGCGTTTTCGCGGCGAAATTTTGTAGAAGATATAAGATTTTCTCGTTTATTGCACCCCCTAATGGCGAAATTTTCCGATTTTTTTATCGAACGACATTAAGGTTAGCACCAACATGTGTGTACAATTTGGACTCGATCCGATGTCAGATTTTTATTTTTTGGGATTTTGGATTTTCCACGTCTAATTTAGCTAATATACCAATATTCCAAACGCTACCGTTTCGTCGTCGAAGGTCGGATCAAAAAAGTGTTCGAATTTTATTTTTTGTGTGCGTCTGACGATGTCGTGTGCAAAGTTTGGTGTTGATTGGTCAAGAAATGTGGGAGGAGTAGGGAAAAAACAGTTTTGCGTTTTTCGCGATTTAGCGAAAAATATTCATAGACGCAAATGGGCGTGGCCTAGGCCAAAAGATGCAGAAGACTCCAGTGCATCTGTGTGTACAAGTCTTAGGACTCTGGGAGGTTCGGTGTGGGAGTTATAGCCCCAAACGCGTATTCCTTGGTATAGCGCCACCTAGGGACCGGCGTGTCTGGATTTTGTCGTCTGAGTAGCGGTGCCGATTCTGGATCTAGTCATGCAATTGGCGCGTGTGCACCATTTACGGTTTGGGCTGTGGTTCCACTTTCAGGGGGAGGTAGTATAAAAACAAGAAGTGTGCATTTCGCCGGCACAACGCGAAGCATGTGTTCAAAACAAATGTGCGTGGCCTCTGCCAAAAGATGCAACTGACTCCAGTGAATCTGTGGATAGAAAGGTTTTTACTGTGGGAGCTTCGGTGTGGGAGTTATAGCCCAAAACGCGTTTTCAGAACATTCCATTGGCCAATTAGGAGATATACAATGTCGTCGTTTTCTGGCGCCGCCTTGTGGTGAAATTTTCCGAAGAGAATTTTCCTCGTGGCGAAAATTTACGATTTTTTTATCGAACGACATTTAGGTTAGCACCGACATGTGTGTAACATTTGGACTTGATCCGATGTCTAATTCTGGATTTTTGTGGATTTTCGATTTTCCACGTCTAGTTTTGCTCATGAACCAATACTCAAAACGCTACCGTTTCGTCGTCGAAGGTCGGATCAAAAAAGTGTTCGAATTTATTTTTTTGTGTTCGTCTGAAGATGTCGTGTGCAAAGTTTGGTGTCAATTGGTCAAGAAATGTGGGAGGAGTAGCGAAAAAACAATTTTGCGGTTTTCGCGATTTTGCGAAAAAAATTTATAGACGCAAATGGGCGTGGCCTAGGCCAAAAGATGCAGCAGACTCCAGTGAATATGTGGGTACAAGTTTTTGACTGTGGGAGGTTCGGTGTGGGAGTTATAGCCCCAAACGCGTATTCCTTGGTATAGCGCCACCTAGTGACCGGAGTGTCCGGATTTTGTCGTCTGCGTAGTCCGAAGAGATCTGGATCTAGTCATGCAATTGGCGTGTCTGCACCATTTACGGTTTGGGCTGTGGGCACACTTTTAGGGAGGTAAGTATAATAGGAAAAATCCTTACAAAAACAATAGGGATCCAACCTGTTGGCTTGGACCCCTAACTAGAACTGCAAGCAGTTATGCAGGGGTCCAAGAAGTGTGCATTTCGCCGGCACAACGCGAAGCATGTGTTCAAAACAAATGGGCACGGCGTGTGCCAAAAGTTGCAGCTGACTCCAGTGAATCTGTGGATATAAAGGTTTTGACTGTGGGAGGTTCGGTGTGGGAGTTATAGCCCAAAACGCGTTTTCAGAACATTCCATTGGCAAATTAGGAGACATACAATGTCGTCGTTTTTTGGCGCCGCCTTGTGGCGAAATTTCCGAAGACAATTTTCCTTTTCCAAATAACTCCAGCCCACATTAATAATTCTTGGCCATATTTTCTATATAGACTCGGGATTGCCCCTTGATGGTTTCCCTCGAGTTTGAAGAACATTCCTTAGGCCAATTAGAAGATATACAATTTCCTCATTTATTGCGCCCCCTTATGGCGAGATTTTCCGATTTTTTTATCGAACGACCTTAAGGGTATCACCGACATGCGTCTAAAAGTTGGAAATGATCCGATGTCTAATTTTGCTATTTTGTTAATTTTTGCGTTTCGACGTAAAACATAGCTAATAAACAAATATTCAAAACGCTACCGTTTCGTCGTCGAAGGTTGGATCAAAAAAGAGTTTGAGTATTTATTTTCGTGTGCGTCTTAAGATGTCGTGTGCAAAGTTTGGTGTTGATTGGTCAAGAAATGCGGGAGGAGTAGCGAAAATACAGTTTTGCGGTTTTCGCGATTTTGCGAAAAATAATTATAGACGCAAATGGGCGTGGCCTATGCCAAAAGATGCAGCAGACTCCAGTGAATATGTGGGTACAAGTTTTTGCATGTGGGAGGTTCGGTGTGGGAGTTATAGCCCCAAACGCGTTTTCCCTTGGTATAGCGCCACCTAGTGTTCGGCGTGTCTGGATTTTGTCGTCTGCGTAGTCCGAAGAGATCTGGATCTAGTCATGCAATTCGCGTGTCGGCACCATTTACGGTTTGGGGTGTGGGCCCACTTTTAAGGAGGTAAGAATAATAATAAGAAAAATCCTTACAAAAACAATAGGGATCCAACCTGTTGGCTTGGACCCCTAACTAGAACTGCAAGCAGTTATGCAGGGGTCCAAGAAGTGTGCATTTCGCCGGCACAACGCGAAGCATGTGTTCAAAACAAATGTGCGTGGCCTATGCCAAAAGATGCAACTGACTCCAGTGAATCTGTGGATAGAAAGGTTTTTACTGTGGGAGCTTCGGTGTGGGAGTTATAGCCCAAAACGCGTTTTCAGAACATTCCATTGGCCAATTAGGAGATATACAATGTCGTCGTTTTCTGGCGCCGCCTTGTGGTGAAATTTTCCGAAGAGAATTTTCCTCGTGGCGAAAATTTACGATTTTTTTATCGAACGACATTTAGGTTAGCACCGACATGTGTGTAACATTTGGACTTGATCCGATGTGTAATTCTGGATTTTTGTGGATTTTCGATTTTCCACGTCTAGTTTTGCTCATGAACCAATACTCAAAACGCTACCGTTTCGTCGTCGAAGGTCGGATCAAAAAAGTGTTCGAATTTATTTTTTTGTGTTCGTCTGAAGATGCCGTGTGCAAAGTTTGGTGTCAATTGGTCAAGAAATGTGGGAGGAGTAGCGAAAAAACAATTTTGCGGTTTTCGCGATTTTGCGAAAAATATTTATAGACGCAAATGGGCGTGGCCTAGGCCAAAAGATGCAGCAGACTCCAGTGAATATGTGGGTACAAGTTTTTGACTGTGGGAGGTTCGGTGTGGGAGTTATAGCCCCAAACGCGTATTCCTTGGTATAGCGCCACCTAGTGACCGGAGTGTCCGGATTTTGTCGTCTGCGTAGTCCGAAGAGATCTGGATCTAGTCATGCAATTGGCGTGTCTGCACCATTTACGGTTTGGGCTGTGGGCACACTTTTAGGGAGGTAAGTATAATAGGAACTAGAACTGCAAGCAGTTATGCAGGGGTCCAAGAAGTGTGCATTTCGCCGGCACAACGCGACAAGAAATGTGCATTTCGCCGGCACAACGTGAAGCATGTGTTCAAAACGCTACCCTGAACCTGTGGATACAAAGGATTTGACTGTGGTAGGAGTAGCGAGAAGTCAGTGTAGCGTTTTCGCGGCGAAATTTTGTAGAAGATACACAATTTCCTCGTTTATTGCGCCCCCTAATGGCGAATTTTTCCGAATTTTTTATCGAACGTCATTAGGTTAGCACCGACATCTGTGTAAAATTTGGACTCGATCCGATGTCTACTTTTGGATTTTTTTGGATTTTGGATTTTCCACGTCTAATTTAGCTAATATACCAATATTCAAAACGCTACCGTTTCGTCGTCGAAGGTCGGATCAAAAAAGTGTCCGAGGATTTCTTTGCGTGTGCGTCTGACGATGTTGTGTGCAAAGTTTGGTGTTGATTGGTCAAGAAATGTGGGAGGAGTAGCGAAAAGACAGTTTTGCGGTTTTCGCGATTTAGCGAAAAATATTCATAGACGCAAATGGGCGTGGCCTATGCCAAAAGATGCAGCAGACTCCAGTGCATCTGTCTGTACAAGTTTTTGGACTGTGGGAGGTTCGGTGTGGGAGTTATAGCCCCAAACGCGTATTCCTTGGTATAGCGCCACCTAGTGACCAGCGTGTCTGGATTTTGTTATCTGAGTAGCGGTGCCGATTCTGGATCTAGTCATGCAATTGGCGCGTGTGCACCATTTACGGTTTGGGCTGTGGTTCCACTTTCAGGGGGAGGTAGAATAACTAGAACTGCAAGCAGTTATGCAGGGGTCCAAGAAGTGTGCATTTCGCCGGCACAACGCGAAGCATGTGTTCAAAACGCTACCCTGAACCTGTGGATACAAAGGATTTGACTGTGGTAGGAGTAGCGAGAAGTCAGTGTAGCGTTTTCGCGGCGAAATTTTGTAGAAGATATACAATTTCCTCGTTTATTGCGCCCCCTAATGGCGTAATTTTCCGAATTTTTTTATCGAACGACATTAAGGTTAGCACCAACATGTGTGTACAATTTGGACTCGATCCGATGTCTGATTTTTTATTTTTTTGGATTTTGGATTTTCCACGTCTAATTTAGCTAATATACCAATATTCCAAACGCTACCGTTTCGTCGTCGAAGATCAAATCAAAAAAGTGTTCGAATTTTATTTTTTGTGTGCGTCTGACGATGTCGTGTGCAAAGTTTGGTGTCGATCGGTCAAGAAATGTGGGAGGAGTAGGGAAAAAACAGTTTTGCGGTTTTCGCGATTTAGCGAAAAATATTCATAGACGCAAATGGGCGTGGCCTAGGCCAAAAGATGCAGCAGACTCCAGTGAATATGTGTGTGCAAGTTTTTGACTGTGGAAGGTTCGGTGTGGGAGTTATAGCCCCAAACGCGTTTTCCCTTGGTATAGCGCCACCTAGTGGCCGGCGTGTCTGGATTTTGTCGTCTGCCGTCACCTCACGGACCTGGATCTAGTCATGCAATTGGCGTGTCGGCACCATTTACGGTTTGGGGTGTGGTACCACTTCTAGGTGCTGGAATAATAAAAACTAGAACTGCAAGCAGTTATGCAGGGGTCCAAGAAGTGTGCATTTCGCCGGCACAACGCGAAGCATGTGTGCAAAACAAATGGGCACGGCGTGTGCCAAAAGTTGCAGCTGACTCCAGTGAATCTGTGTATATAAAGGTTTTGACTGTGGGAGGTTCGGTGTGGGAGTTATAGCCCAAAACGCGTTTTCAGAACATTCCATTGGCAAATTAAGAGACATACAATGTCTTAGTTTTTTGGCGCCGCCTTGTGGCGAAATTTCCGAAGACAATTTTCCTTTTCCAAATAACTCCCGCCCACATTAATAATTCTTGGCCATATTTTTTATATAGACTCGGGTTTGCCCCTTGATGGTTTCCTCATAGTTTGAAGAACATTCCTTTGGCCAATTAGAAGATATACAATTTCCTCGTTTATTGCGCCCCCTAAAGGCGAAATTTTCCAAAATGTTTATCGAACGACCTTAAGGGTAGCACCGACATGCGTCTAAAAATTGGACATGATCCGATGTCTAATTTTGCTATTTTGTGAATTTTTGCGTTTCGACGTAAAACGTAGCTAATAAACAAATATTAAAAACGCTACCGTTTCGTCGTCGAAGGTCGGATCAAAAAAGAGTTTGAGTATTTATTTTCGTGTGCGTCTTAAGATGTCGTGTGCAAAGTTTGGTGTTGATTGGTCAAGAAATGCGGGAGGAGTAGCGAAAATACAGTTTAACGGTTTTCGCAATTTTGCGAAAAAAGATTATAGACGCAAATGGGCGTGGCCTATGCCAAAAGATGCAGCAGACTCCAGTGAATATGTGGGTACAAGTTTTTGAATGTGGGAGGTTCGGTGTGGGAGTTATAGCCCCAAACGCGTTTTCCCTTGGTATAGCGCCACCTAGTGACCGGCGTGTATGGATTTTGTCGTCTGCGTAGTCCGAAGAGATCTGGATCTAGTCATGCAATTCGCGTGTCGCCACCATTTACGGTTTGGGGTGTGGGCCCACTTTTAGGGGGGTAAGAATAATAATAGGAATAATAATAATCCTTACAAAAACAATAGGGATCCAACCTGTTGGCTTGGACCCCTAACTAGAACTGCAAGCAGTTATGCAGGGGTCCAAGAAGTGTGCATTTCGCCGGCACAACGCGACAAGAAATGTGCATTTCGCCGGCACAACGCGAAGCATGTGTTGAAAACGCTACCCTGAACCTGTGGATACAAAGGATTTGACTGTGGTAGGAGTAGCGAGAAGTCAGTGTAGCGTTTTCGCGGCGAAATTTTGTAGAAGATATAAGATTTTCTCGTTTATTGCACCCCCTAATGGCGAAATTTTCCGATTTTTTTATCGAACGACATTAAGGTTAGCACCAACATGTGTGTACAATTTGGACTCGATCCGATGTCAGATTTTTATTTTTTGGGATTTTGGATTTTCCACGTCTAATTTAGCTAATATACCAATATTCCAAACGCTACCGTTTCGTCGTCGAAGGTCGGATCAAAAAAGTGTTCGAATTTTATTTTTTGTGTGCGTCTGACGATGTCGTGTGCAAAGTTTGGTGTTGATTGGTCAAGAAATGTGGGAGGAGTAGGGAAAAAACAGTTTTGCGTTTTTCGCGATTTAGCGAAAAATATTCATAGACGCAAATGGGCGTGGCCTAGGCCAAAAGATGCAGAAGACTCCAGTGCATCTGTGTGTACAAGTCTTAGGACTCTGGGAGGTTCGGTGTGGGAGTTATAGCCCCAAACGCGTATTCCTTGGTATAGCGCCACCTAGGGACCGGCGTGTCTGGATTTTGTCGTCTGAGTAGCGGTGCCGATTCTGGATCTAGTCATGCAATTGGCGCGTGTGCACCATTTACGGTTTGGGCTGTGGTTCCACTTTCAGGGGGAGGTAGTATAAAAACAAGAAGTGTGCATTTCGCCGGCACAACGCGAAGCATGTGTTCAAAACAAATGTGCGTGGCCTCTGCCAAAAGATGCAACTGACTCCAGTGAATCTGTGGATAGAAAGGTTTTTACTGTGGGAGCTTCGGTGTGGGAGTTATAGCCCAAAACGCGTTTTCAGAACATTCCATTGGCCAATTAGGAGATATACAATGTCGTCGTTTTCTGGCGCCGCCTTGTGGTGAAATTTTCCGAAGAGAATTTTCCTCGTGGCGAAAATTTACGATTTTTTTATCGAACGACATTTAGGTTAGCACCGACATGTGTGTAACATTTGGACTTGATCCGATGTCTAATTCTGGATTTTTGTGGATTTTCGATTTTCCACGTCTAGTTTTGCTCATGAACCAATACTCAAAACGCTACCGTTTCGTCGTCGAAGGTCGGATCAAAAAAGTGTTCGAATTTATTTTTTTGTGTTCGTCTGAAGATGTCGTGTGCAAAGTTTGGTGTCAATTGGTCAAGAAATGTGGGAGGAGTAGCGAAAAAACAATTTTGCGGTTTTCGCGATTTTGCGAAAAAAATTTATAGACGCAAATGGGCGTGGCCTAGGCCAAAAGATGCAGCAGACTCCAGTGAATATGTGGGTACAAGTTTTTGACTGTGGGAGGTTCGGTGTGGGAGTTATAGCCCCAAACGCGTATTCCTTGGTATAGCGCCACCTAGTGACCGGAGTGTCCGGATTTTGTCGTCTGCGTAGTCCGAAGAGATCTGGATCTAGTCATGCAATTGGCGTGTCTGCACCATTTACGGTTTGGGCTGTGGGCACACTTTTAGGGAGGTAAGTATAATAGGAAAAATCCTTACAAAAACAATAGGGATCCAACCTGTTGGCTTGGACCCCTAACTAGAACTGCAAGCAGTTATGCAGGGGTCCAAGAAGTGTGCATTTCGCCGGCACAACGCGAAGCATGTGTTCAAAACAAATGGGCACGGCGTGTGCCAAAAGTTGCAGCTGACTCCAGTGAATCTGTGGATATAAAGGTTTTGACTGTGGGAGGTTCGGTGTGGGAGTTATAGCCCAAAACGCGTTTTCAGAACATTCCATTGGCAAATTAGGAGACATACAATGTCGTCGTTTTTTGGCGCCGCCTTGTGGCGAAATTTCCGAAGACAATTTTCCTTTTCCAAATAACTCCAGCCCACATTAATAATTCTTGGCCATATTTTCTATATAGACTCGGGATTGCCCCTTGATGGTTTCCCTCGAGTTTGAAGAACATTCCTTAGGCCAATTAGAAGATATACAATTTCCTCATTTATTGCGCCCCCTTATGGCGAGATTTTCCGATTTTTTTATCGAACGACCTTAAGGGTATCACCGACATGCGTCTAAAAGTTGGAAATGATCCGATGTCTAATTTTGCTATTTTGTTAATTTTTGCGTTTCGACGTAAAACATAGCTAATAAACAAATATTCAAAACGCTACCGTTTCGTCGTCGAAGGTTGGATCAAAAAAGAGTTTGAGTATTTATTTTCGTGTGCGTCTTAAGATGTCGTGTGCAAAGTTTGGTGTTGATTGGTCAAGAAATGCGGGAGGAGTAGCGAAAATACAGTTTTGCGGTTTTCGCGATTTTGCGAAAAATAATTATAGACGCAAATGGGCGTGGCCTATGCCAAAAGATGCAGCAGACTCCAGTGAATATGTGGGTACAAGTTTTTGCATGTGGGAGGTTCGGTGTGGGAGTTATAGCCCCAAACGCGTTTTCCCTTGGTATAGCGCCACCTAGTGTTCGGCGTGTCTGGATTTTGTCGTCTGCGTAGTCCGAAGAGATCTGGATCTAGTCATGCAATTCGCGTGTCGGCACCATTTACGGTTTGGGGTGTGGGCCCACTTTTAAGGAGGTAAGAATAATAATAAGAAAAATCCTTACAAAAACAATAGGGATCCAACCTGTTGGCTTGGACCCCTAACTAGAACTGCAAGCAGTTATGCAGGGGTCCAAGAAGTGTGCATTTCGCCGGCACAACGCGAAGCATGTGTTCAAAACAAATGTGCGTGGCCTATGCCAAAAGATGCAACTGACTCCAGTGAATCTGTGGATAGAAAGGTTTTTACTGTGGGAGCTTCGGTGTGGGAGTTATAGCCCAAAACGCGTTTTCAGAACATTCCATTGGCCAATTAGGAGATATACAATGTCGTCGTTTTCTGGCGCCGCCTTGTGGTGAAATTTTCCGAAGAGAATTTTCCTCGTGGCGAAAATTTACGATTTTTTTATCGAACGACATTTAGGTTAGCACCGACATGTGTGTAACATTTGGACTTGATCCGATGTCTAATTCTGGATTTTTGTGGATTTTCGATTTTCCACGTCTAGTTTTGCTCATGAACCAATACTCAAAACGCTACCGTTTCGTCGTCGAAGGTCGGATCAAAAAAGTGTTCGAATTTATTTTTTTGTGTTCGTCTGAAGATGCCGTGTGCAAAGTTTGGTGTCAATTGGTCAAGAAATGTGGGAGGAGTAGCGAAAAAACAATTTTGCGGTTTTCGCGATTTTGCGAAAAAAATGTATAGACGCAAATGGGCGTGGCCTAGGCCAAAAGATGCAGCAGACTCCAGTGAATATGTGGGTACAAGTTTTTGACTGTGGGAGGTTCGGTGTGGGAGTTATAGCCCCAAACGCGTATTCCTTGGTATAGCGCCACCTAGTGACCGGAGTGTCCGGATTTTGTCGTCTGCGTAGTCCGAAGAGATCTGGATCTAGTCATGCAATTGGCGTGTCTGCACCATTTACGGTTTGGGCTGTGGGCACACTTTTAGGGAGGTAAGTATAATAGGAAAAATCCTTACAAAAACAATAGGGATCCAACCTGTTGGCTTGGACCCCTAAAAATCCTTACAAAAACAATAGGGATCCAACCTGTTGGCTTGGACCCCTAAAAAAATCCTTACAAAAACAATAGGGATCCAATCTGTTGGCTTGGACCCCTAATAATAATAAAAACTAGAACTGCAAGCAGTTATGCAGGGGTCCAAGAAGTGTGCATTTCGCCGGCACAACGCGACAAGAAATGTGCATTTCGCCGGCACAACGCGAAGCATGTGTTCAAAACGCTACCCTGAACCTGTGGATACAAAGGATTTGACTGTGGTAGGAGTAGCGAGAAGTCAGTGTAGCGTTTTCGCAGCGAGATTTTGTCGAAGATATACAATTTCCTCGTTTATTGCGCCCCCTAATGGCGAAATTTTCCTAAATTTTTATCGAACGTCAGTAAGGTTAGCACCAACATGTGTGTAGAATTTGGACTCGATCCGATGTCTAATTTTGGTATTTTTTGAATTTTTGCGTTTCGACGTAAAATGTAGCTAATAAACAAATATTCCAAACGCTACCGTTTCGTCGTCGAAGGTCGGATCAAAAAAGTGTTTGAATTTTATTTTTTGTGTGCGTCTGACGATGCCGTGGGCAAAGTTTTGCGTCAATTGGTCAAGAAATGTGGGAGGAGTAGGGAAAAGACAGTTTTGCGGTTTTCGCGATTTAGCGAAAAATATTCATAGACGCAAATGGGCGTGGCCTGGGCCAAAAGATGCAGCAGACTCCAGTGCATCTGTGGGTATATCGATTTTGACTGTGGGAGGTTCGGTGTGGGAGTTATAGCCCCAAACAAGTTTTCCTAGGTATAGCGCCACCTAGTGGCCGGCAGGTCTGGATTTTGTCGTCTGCGTAGTCCGAACAGACCTGGATGTAGTCATGCAATTGGCGTGTGTGCACCTTTTACGGTTTGGGCTGTGGTACCACTTTTAAGGAGGTAAGAATAAGACTAGAACTGCAAGCAGTTATGCAGGGGTCCAAGAAGTGTGCATTTCGCCGGCACAACGCGAAGCATGTGTTCGAAATTGAGAAACAGCGCATGCCAAAAGATGCAGCTGACTCCAGTGAATCTGTGGATATAAAGGTTTTGACTGTGGGAGGTTCGGTGTGGGAGTTATAGCCCAAAACGCGTTTTCAGAACATTCCATTGGCCAATTAGGAGATGTATTATTTCGTCGTTTTTTTGCGCCCTCTTGTGGCGAAATTTTGCAAAGACAATATTCCTTTTCCAAATAACTCCCGCCCACATTAATAATTCTTGGCCATAATTTTCATATAGACTCGGGTTTGCCCCTTGATGGTTCTCTCATAGTTTGAAGAACATTCCTTTGGCCAATTAGAAGATATACAATTTCCTCGTTTATTGCGCCCCCTAATGGCGAAATATTCCGATTTTTTTATTGAATGCCATTAAGGGTAGCACCGACATGTGTCTAAAATTTGGACTTGATCCGATGTCTAATTTTGGTATTTTATGAATTTTTGCATTTCGACGTAAAACGTAGCTAATAAACAAATATTCAAAACGCTACCGTTTCGTAATCGAAGGTGGGATCAAAAAAGTGTTCCTTGATTTCTTTGCGTGTGCGTCTGAAGATGCCGTGTGCAAAGTTTTGTGTCAATTGGTCAAGAAATGCGGGAGGAGTAGGGATAAAACAGTTTTGCGGTTTTCGCGATTTTACGAAAATAAATTATAGACGCAAATGGGCGTGGCCTATGCCAAAAGATGCAGCAGACTCCAGTGAATATGTGGGTACAAGTTTTTGACTGTGGGAGGTTCGGTGTGGGAGTTATAGCCCCAAACGCGTATTTCTTGGTATAGCGCCACCTAGTGACCGGCAGGTCTGGATTTTGTCGTCTGCATAGTCTTCACGTACCTGGATCTAGTCATGCAATTCGCGTGTCGGCACCATTTACGGTTTGGGCTGTGGTACCACTTTCTTGGTAGGAAGTATAAAAATTATTTCGTCGTTTTTTTGCACCCCCTTGTGGCGAATTTTTCCAAAGACAATTTTCCTTTTCCAAATAACTCCCGCCCACATTAATGATTCTTGGCCATATTTTCTATACAGACTCGGGTTTGCCCCTTGATGGTTTCTTCATAGTTTGAAGAATATTCCTTTGGCCAATTAGAAGATATATAATTTCCTCGTTTATTGCGCCCCCTAAAGGCGAAATTTTCCAAAGTTTTTATCGAACGTCTTTATGGTTAGCACCAACATCTGTGTAACATTTGGACTCGATCCGATGTGTAGTTTTGGATTTCTTTGGATTTTTGATTTTTCACGTCTAATTTAGCTAATAAACCAATATTCAAAACGCTACCGTTTCGTCGTCGAAGGTCGGATCAAAAAAGTGTTCCATGCATTCTTTGCGTGTGCGTCTGAAGATGCCGTGAGCAAAGTCTGGTGTTGATTGGTCAAGAAATGTGGGAGGAGTAGGGAAAAAACGGTTTTGCGGTTTTCGCGATTTAGCGAAAAATATTCATAGACGCAAATGGGCGTGGCCTATGCCAAAAGATGCAGCAGACTCCAGTGAATATGTGGGTACAAGTTTTTGACTGTGGGAGGTTCGGTGTGGGAGTTATAGCCCCAAACGCGTATTTCTTGGTATAGCGCCACCTAGTGACCGGCAGGTCTGGATTTTGTCGTCTGCATAGTCTTCACGTACCTGGATCTAGTCATGCAATTCGCGTGTCGGCACCATTTACGGTTTGGGCTGTGGTACCACTTTCTTGGTAGGAAGTATAAAAATTATTTCGTCGTTTTTTTGCACCCCCTTGTGGCGAATTTTTCCAAAGACAATTTTCCTTTTCCAAATAACTCCCGCCCACATTAATGATTCTTGGCCATATTTTCTATACAGACTCGGGTTTGCCCCTTGATGGTTTCTTCATAGTTTGAAGAATATTCCTTTGGCCAATTAGAAGATATATAATTTCCTCGTTTATTGCGCCCCCTAAAGGCGAAATTTTCCAAAGTTTTTATCGAACGTCTTTATGGTTAGCACCAACATCTGTGTAACATTTGGACTCGATCCGATGTGTAGTTTTGGATTTCTTTGGATTTTTGATTTTTCACGTCTAATTTAGCTAATAAACCAATATTCAAAACGCTACCGTTTCGTCGTCGAAGGTCGGATCAAAAAAGTGTTCCATGCATTCTTTGCGTGTGCGTCTGAAGATGCCGTGAGCAAAGTCTGGTGTTGATTGGTCAAGAAATGTGGGAGGAGTAGGGAAAAAACGGTTTTGCGGTTTTCGCGATTTAGCGAAAAATATTCATAGACGCAAATGGGCGTGGCCTATGCCAAAAGATGCAGCAGACTCCAGTGAATATGTGCGTACAAGTTTTTGGACTGTGGGAGGTTCGGTGTGGGAGTTATAGCCCCAAACGCGTATTCCTTGGTATAGCGCCACCTAGGGACCGGCGTGTCTGGATTTTGTCGTCTGAATAGTCTTCACGGACCTGGATCTAGTCATGCAATTGGCATGTCGGCACCATTTACGGTCTGGGCTGTGGTACCACTTTCTTGGTAGGAAGTATAAAAACTAGAACTGCAAGCAGTTATGCAGGGGTCCAAGAAGTGTGCATTTCGCCGGCACAACGCGAAGCATGTGTTCGAAATTGAGAAACGGCGTATGCCAAAAGATGCAGCTGACTCCAGTGAATCTGTGGATATAAAGGTTTTGACTGTGGGAGGTTCGTTGTGGGAGTTATAGCCCAAAACGTGTTTTCAGAACATTCCATTGGCCAGTTAGGAGATATATTATTTCGTCGTTTATTTGCGCCCCCTTGTGGCGAAATTTTCCAAAGACAATTTTCCTTTGCCAAATAACTCCCGCCCACATTAATAATTCTTGGCCATATTTTTTATATAGACTCGGGTTTGCCCCTTGATGGTTCCCTTATAGTTTGAAGAACATTCCTCTGGCCAATTAGAAGATATACAATTTCCTCGTTTATTGCGCCCCCTAATGGCGAAATCTTCCGAAATATTTAGTGAAGGCCAGTAAGGGTAGCACCGACATGTGTCTCAAATCTGGACTTGATCCGATGTCTAATTTTGGTATTTTTTGAATTTTTGCGTTTCGACGTAAAACGTAGCTAATAAACAAATATTCAAAACGCTACCGTTTCGTCGTCGAAGGTCGGATCAAAAAAGTGTCCAAGGATTTCTGTGCGTGTGCATCTGAATATGCCGTGTGCAAAGTTTTGTGTCAATTGGTCAAGAAATGTGGGAGGAGTTGGGAAAAGGCAGTTTAGCGGTTTTCGCGATTTTGCGGAAAAAAATTATGGACGCAAATGGGCGTGGCCTATGCCAAAAGATGCAGCAGACTCCAGTGAATATGTGGGTACAAGTTTTTGACTGTGGGACGTGCGGTGTGGGAGTTATAGCCCCAAACGCGTCTTTCCTTTGTATAGCGCCACCTAGTGGCCGGCGTGTCTGGATTTTGTCGTCTGCCTAGAACTCAGGGACCTGGATCTAGTCATGCAATTGGCGTGTCGGCACCATTTACGGTTTGGGCTGTGGGCCCACTTCAAGGGGGGAATAATAATAACAAGAAGTGTGCATTTCGCCGGCACAACGCGAAGCATGTGTTCAAAACAAATGTGCGTGGCCTATGCCAAAAGATGCAACTGACTCCAGTGAATCTGTGGATAGAAAGGTTTTTACTGTGGGAGCTTCGGTGTGGGAGTTATAGCCCAAAACGCGTTTTCAGAACATTCCATTGGCCAATTAGGAGATATACAATGTCGTCGTTTTCTGGCGCCGCCTTGTGGTGAAATTTTCCGAAGAGAATTTTCCTCGTGGCGAAAATTTACGATTTTTTTATCGAACGACATTTAGGTTAGCACCGACATGTGTGTAACATTTGGACTTGATCCGATGTCTAATTCTGGATTTTTGTGGATTTTCGATTTTCCACGTCTAGTTTTGCTCATGAACCAATACTCAAAACGCTACCGTTTCGTCGTCGAAGGTCGGATCAAAAAAGTGTTCGAATTTATTTTTTTGTGTTCGTCTGAAGATGCCGTGTGCAAAGTTTGGTGTCAATTGGTCAAGAAATGTGGGAGGAGTAGCGAAAAAACAATTTTGCGGTTTTCGCGATTTTGCGAAAAAAATGTATAGACGCAAATGGGCGTGGCCTAGGCCAAAAGATGCAGCAGACTCCAGTGAATATGTGGGTACAAGTTTTTGACTGTGGGAGGTTCGGTGTGGGAGTTATAGCCCCAAACGCGTATTCCTTGGTATAGCGCCACCTAGTGACCGGAGTGTCCGGATTTTGTCGTCTGCGTAGTCCGAAGAGATCTGGATCTAGTCATGCAATTGGCGTGTCTGCACCATTTACGGTTTGGGCTGTGGGCACACTTTTAGGGAGGTAAGTATAATAGGAAAAATCCTTACAAAAACAATAGGGATCCAACCTGTTGGCTTGGACCCCTAACTAGAACTGCAAGCAGTTATGCAGGGGTCCAAGAAGTGTGCATTTCGCCGGCACAAAAGATGCAACTGACTCCAGTGAATCTGTGGATGTAAAGGTTTTGACTGTGGGATGTTCGTTGTGGGAGTTATAGCCCAAAACGTGTTTTCAGAACATTCCATTGGCCAGTTAGGAGATATATTATTTCGTCGTTTATTTGCGCCCCCTTGTGGCGAAATTTTCCAAAGACAATTTTCCTTTGCCAAATAACTCCCGCCCACATTAATAATTCTTGGCCATATTTTTTATATAGACTCGGGTTTGCCCCTTGATGGTTCCCTTATAGTTTGAAGAACATTCCTCTGGCCAATTAGAAGATATACAATTTCCTCGTTTCTTGCGCCCCCTAATGGCGACATTTTCCGAATTTTTTATCGAACGACATTAAGGTTAGCACCAACATGCGTGTTAAATTTGGACTCGATCCGATGTGTAATTGTGGGTTTTTGGGAATTTTTGATTTTCCACGTGTAATTTAGCTAATATACCAATATTCAAAACGCTACCGTTTCGTCGTCGAAGTTCGGATCAAAAAAGTGTTTGAATTTATATTTTTGTGTTCGTCTGAAGATGTCGTGTGCAAAGTTTGGTGTTGATTGGTCAAGAAATGTGGGAGGAGTTGGGAAAGAACAGTTTTGCGGTTTTCGCGATTTTGCGAAAAAAAATTATAGACGCAAATGGGCGTGGCCTATGCCAAAAGATGCAGCAGACTCCAGGGAATATGTGTGTATAAGGTTTTGAATGTGGGAGGTTCGGTGTGGGAGTTATAGCCCCAAACGCGTATTCCTTGGTATAGCGCCACCTAGTGGCTGGCGTGTCTGGATTTTGTCGTCTGCCGTCACCTCACGGACCTGGATCTAGTCATGCAATTTGCGTGTGTGCACCATTTACGGTTTGGGCTGTGGTACCACTTCTAGCTGGGAATAATAAAAATCCTTACAAAAACAATAGGGATCCAACCTGTTGGCTTGGACCCCTAATAAACACTACAAAAACAATAGGGTTCCAACCTGTTGGCTTGGACCCCTAAAAATCCTTACAAAAACAATAGGGATCCAACCTGTTGGCTTGGACCCCTAACTAGAACTGCAAGCAGTTATGCAGGGGTCCAAGAAGTGTGCATTTCGCCGGCACAACGCGACAAGAAATGTGCATTTCGCCGGCACAACGCTACCCTGAACCTGTGGATACAAAGGATTTGACTGTGGTAGGAGTAACGAGAAGTCAGTGTAGCGTTTTCGCGGCGAAATTTTTTAGAAGATATACAATTTCCTCGTTTATTGCGCCCCCTAATGGCGAAATTTTCCGTAATTTTTATCGAACGTCATTAAGGTTAGCACCGACATGCGAGTAAAATTTGGACTCGATCCGATGTCTAATTTTGGATATTTTTGGATTTTTGATTTTCCACGTCTAATTTAGCTAATATACCAATATTTCCAAACGCTACCGTTTCGTCGTCGAAGGTCGGATCAAAAAAGTGTTCGAATTTTATTTTTTGTGTGCGTCTGACGATGCCGTGGGCAAAGTTTGGTGTTGATTGGTCAAGAAATGTGTGAGGAGTAGCGATAATACAGTTTTGCGGTTTTCGCGATTTAGCGAAAAATATTCATGGACGCAAATGGGCGTGGCCTAGGCCAAAAGCTGCAGCAGACTCCAGTGCATCTGTGTGTACAAGTTTTTGGACTCTGGGAGGTTCGGTGTGGGAGTTATAGCCCCAAACGCGTATTCCTTGGTATAGCGCCACCTAGGGACCGGCGTGTCTGGATTTTGTTATCTGAGTAGCGGTGCCGATTCTGGATCTAGTCATGTAATTGGCGCGTGTGCACCATTTACGGTTTGGGCTGTAGTCCCACTTTCACCGCGGGAAGAATAACTAGAACTGCAAGCAGTTATGCAGGGGTCCAAGAAGTGTGCATTTCGCCGGCACAACGCGAAGCATGTGTTCAAAACAAATGTGCGTGGCCTATGCCAAAAGATGCAACTGACTCCAGTGAATCTGTGGATAGAAAGGTTTTGACTGTGGGAGCTTCGGTGTGGGAGTTATAGCCCAAAACGCGTTTTCAGAACATTCCATTGGCCAATTAGGAGATATACAATGTCGTCGTTTTCTGGCGCCGCCTTGTGGTGAAATTTTCCGAAGAGAATTTTCCTCGTGGCGAAAATTTACGATTTTTTTATCGAACGACATTTAGGTTAGCACCGACATGTGTGTAACATTTGGACTTGATCCGATGTCTAATTCTGGATTTTTGTGGATTTTCGATTTTCCACGTCTAGTTTTGCTCATGAACCAATACTCAAAACGCTACCGTTTCGTCGTCGAAGGTCGGATCAAAAAAGTGTTCGAATTTATTTTTTTGTGTTCGTCTGAAGATGCCGTGTGCAAAGTTTGGTGTCAATTGGTCAAGAAATGTGGGAGGAGTAGCGAAAAAACAATTTTGCGGTTTTCGCGATTTTGCGAAAAAAATGTATAGACGCAAATGGGCGTGGCCTAGGCCAAAAGATGCAGCAGACTCCAGTGAATATGTGGGTACAAGTTTTTGACTGTGGGACGTTCGGTGTGGGAGTTATAGCCCCAAACGCGTCTTTCCTTTGTATAGCGCCACCTAGTGGCCGGCGTGTCTGGATTTTGTCGTCTCCCTAGAACTCAGGGACCTGGATCTAGTCATGCAATTGGCGTGTCGGCACCATTTACGGTTTGGGCTGTGGGCCCACTTCAAGGGGGGAATAATAATAACTAGAACTGCAAGCAGTTATGCAGGGGTCCAAGAAGTGTGCATTTCGCCGGCACAACGCGACAAGAAATGTGCATTTCGCCGGCACAACGCGAAGCATGTGTTGAAAACGCTACCCTGAACCTGTGGATACAAAGGATTTGACTGTGGTAGGAGTAGCGAGAAGTCAGTGTAGCGTTTTCGCGGCAAAATTTTGTAGAAGATATAAGATTTTCTCGTTTATTGCACCCCCTAATGGCGAAATTTTCCGATTTTTTTATCGAACGACATTAAGGTTAGCACCAACATGTGTGTACAATTTGGACTCGATCCGATGTCAGATTTTTATTTTTTGGGATTTTGGATTTTCCACGTCTAATTTAGCTAATATACCAATATTCCAAACGCTACCGTTTCGTCGTCGAAGGTCGGATCAAAAAAGTGTTCGAATTTTATTTTTTGTGTGCGTCTGACGATGTCGTGTGCAAAGTTTGGTGTTGATTGGTCAAGAAATGTGGGAGGAGTAGGGAAAAAACAGTTTTGCGTTTTTCGCGATTTAGCGAAAAATATTCATAGACGCAAATGGGCGTGGCCTAGGCCAAAAGATGCAGAAGACTCCAGTGCATCTGTGTGTACAAGTCTTAGGACTCTGGGAGGTTCGGTGTGGGAGTTATAGCCCCAAACGCGTATTCCTTGGTATAGCGCCACCTAGGGACCGGCGTGTCTGGATTTTGTCGTCTGAGTAGCGGTGCCGATTCTGGATCTAGTCATGCAATTGGCGCGTGTGCACCATTTACGGTTTGGGCTGTGGTTCCACTTTCAGGGGGAGGTAGTATAAAAACTAGAACTGCAAGCAGTTATGCAGGGGTCCAAGAAGTGTGCATTTCGCCGGCACAACGCGACAAGAAATGTTCATTTCGCCGGCACAACGCGAAGCATGTGTTCAAAACGCTACCCTGAACCTGTGGATACAAAGGATTTGACTGTGGTAGGAGTAGCGAGAAGTCAGTGTAGCGTTTTCGCTGCGAAATTTTGTAGAAGATATACAATTTCCTTGTTTATTGCGCCCCCTAATGGCGAAATATTCCGAATTTTTTTTCGAACGCCATTAAGGGTAGCGCTAACATGTGTGTAGAATTTGGACTCGATCCGGTCTAATTTGGGATTTTTTTTAATTTTTAATTTTCCACGTCTAATTTAGCTAATAAACAAATATTCAAAACTCTACCGTTTTGTCTTCGAAGGTCGGATCAAAAAACTGTCTATGATTTCTTTGCGTGTGCGTCTGAAGATACCGTGTGCAAAGTTTTGTGTCGATCGGTCAAGAAATGTGTGAGGAGTAGCGAAAAAACAGTTTTGCGGTTTTCGCGATTTGGCGAAAAATATTCATAGACGCAAATGGGCGTGGCCTAGGCCAAAAGATGCAGCAGACTCCAGTGCATCTGTGTGTACAAGTCTTTGGACTGTGGGAGGTTCGGTGTGGGAGTTATAGCCCCAAACGCGTATTCCTTGGTATAGCGCCACCTAGGGACCGGCATGTCTGGATTTTGTTATCTGAGTAGCGGTGCCGATTCTGGATCTAGTCATGTAATTGGCGAGTGTGCACCATTTACGGTTTGGGCTGTAGTCCCACTTTCACCGCGGGAAGTATAAGAAGAATCCTTACAAAAACAATAGGGATCCAACCTGTTGGCTTGGACCCCTAACTAGAACTGCAAGCAGTTATGCAGGGGTCCAAGAAGTGTGCATTTCGCCGGCACAACGCGACAAGAAATGTGCATTTCGCCGGCACAACGCGAAGCATGTGTTCAAAACGCTACCCTGAACCTGTGGATACAAAGGATTTGACTGTGGTAGGAGTAGCGAGAAGTCAGTGTAGCGTTTTCGCGGCGAGATTTTGTCGAAGATATACAATTTCCTCGTTTATTGCGCCCCCTAATGGCGAAATTTTCCTAAATTTTTATCGAACGTCAGTAAGGTTAGCACCAACATGTGTGTAGAATTTGGACTCGATCCGATGTCTAATTTTGGTATTTTTTGAATTTTTGCGTTTCGACGTAAAATGTAGCTAATAAACAAATATTCCAAACACTACCGTTTCGTCGTCGAAGGTCGGATCAAAAAAGTGTTCGAATTTTATTTTTTGTGTGCGTCTGACGATGCCGTGGGCAAAGTTTTGTGTCAATTGGTCAAGAAATGTGGGAGGAGTAGCGAAAAAACAATTTTGCGGTTTTCGCGATTTTGCGAAAAAAATGTATAGACGCAAATGGGCGTGGCCTAGGCCAAAAGATGCAGCAGACTCCAGTGAATATGTGGGTACAAGTTTTTGACTGTGGGAGGTTCGGTGTGGGAGTTATAGCCCCAAACGCGTATTCCTTGGTATAGCGCCACCTAGTGACCGGAGTGTCCGGATTTTGTCGTCTGCGTAGTCCGAAGAGATCTGGATCTAGTCATGCAATTGGCGTGTCTGCACCATTTACGGTTTGGGCTGTGGGCACACTTTTAGGGAGGTAAGTATAATAGGAAAAATCCTTACAAAAACAATAGGGATCCAACCTGTTGGCTTGGACCCCTAACTAGAACTGCAAGCAGTTATGCAGGGGTCCAAGAAGTGTGCATTTCGCCGGCACAAAAGATGCAACTGACTCCAGTGAATCTGTGGATGTAAAGGTTTTGACTGTGGGATGTTCGTTGTGGGAGTTATAGCCCAAAACGTGTTTTCAGAACATTCCATTGGCCAGTTAGGAGATATATTATTTCGTCGTTTATTTGCGCCCCCTTGTGGCGAAATTTTCCAAAGACAATTTTCCTTTGCCAAATAACTCCCGCCCACATTAATAATTCTTGGCCATATTTTTTATATAGACTCGGGTTTGCCCCTTGATGGTTCCCTTATAGTTTGAAGAACATTCCTCTGGCCAATTAGAAGATATACAATTTCCTCGTTTCTTGCGCCCCCTAATGGCGACATTTTCCGAATTTTTTATCGAACGACATTAAGGTTAGCACCAACATGCGTGTTAAATTTGGACTCGATCCGATGTGTAATTGTGGGTTTTTGGGAATTTTTGATTTTCCACGTGTAATTTAGCTAATATACCAATATTCAAAACGCTACCGTTTCGTCGTCGAAGTTCGGATCAAAAAAGTGTTTGAATTTATATTTTTGTGTTCGTCTGAAGATGTCGTGTGCAAAGTTTGGTGTTGATTGGTCAAGAAATGTGGGAGGAGTTGGGAAAGAACAGTTTTGCGGTTTTCGCGATTTTGCGAAAAAAAATTATAGACGCAAATGGGCGTGGCCTATGCCAAAAGATGCAGCAGACTCCAGGGAATATGTGTGTATAAGGTTTTGAATGTGGGAGGTTCGGTGTGGGAGTTATAGCCCCAAACGCGTATTCCTTGGTATAGCGCCACCTAGTGGCTGGCGTGTCTGGATTTTGTCGTCTGCCGTCACCTCACGGACCTGGATCTAGTCATGCAATTTGCGTGTGTGCACCATTTACGGTTTGGGCTGTGGTACCACTTCTAGCTGGGAATAATAAAAATCCTTACAAAAACAATAGGGATCCAACCTGTTGGCTTGGACCCCTAATAAACACTACAAAAACAATAGGGTTCCAACCTGTTGGCTTGGACCCCTAAAAATCCTTACAAAAACAATAGGGATCCAACCTGTTGGCTTGGACCCCTAACTAGAACTGCAAGCAGTTATGCAGGGGTCCAAGAAGTGTGCATTTCGCCGGCACAACGCGACAAGAAATGTGCATTTCGCCGGCACAACGCTACCCTGAACCTGTGGATACAAAGGATTTGACTGTGGTAGGAGTAACGAGAAGTCAGTGTAGCGTTTTCGCGGCGAAATTTTTTAGAAGATATACAATTTCCTCGTTTATTGCGCCCCCTAATGGCGAAATTTTCCGTAATTTTTATCGAACGTCATTAAGGTTAGCACCGACATGCGAGTAAAATTTGGACTCGATCCGATGTCTAATTTTGGATATTTTTGGATTTTTGATTTTCCACGTCTAATTTAGCTAATATACCAATATTTCCAAACGCTACCGTTTCGTCGTCGAAGGTCGGATCAAAAAAGTGTTCGAATTTTATTTTTTGTGTGCGTCTGACGATGCCGTGGGCAAAGTTTGGTGTTGATTGGTCAAGAAATGTGTGAGGAGTAGCGATAATACAGTTTTGCGGTTTTCGCGATTTAGCGAAAAATATTCATGGACGCAAATGGGCGTGGCCTAGGCCAAAAGCTGCAGCAGACTCCAGTGCATCTGTGTGTACAAGTTTTTGGACTCTGGGAGGTTCGGTGTGGGAGTTATAGCCCCAAACGCGTATTCCTTGGTATAGCGCCACCTAGGGACCGGCGTGTCTGGATTTTGTTATCTGAGTAGCGGTGCCGATTCTGGATCTAGTCATGTAATTGGCGCGTGTGCACCATTTACGGTTTGGGCTGTAGTCCCACTTTCACCGCGGGAAGAATAACTAGAACTGCAAGCAGTTATGCAGGGGTCCAAGAAGTGTGCATTTCGCCGGCACAACGCGAAGCATGTGTTCAAAACAAATGTGCGTGGCCTATGCCAAAAGATGCAACTGACTCCAGTGAATCTGTGGATAGAAAGGTTTTGACTGTGGGAGCTTCGGTGTGGGAGTTATAGCCCAAAACGCGTTTTCAGAACATTCCATTGGCCAATTAGGAGATATACAATGTCGTCGTTTTCTGGCGCCGCCTTGTGGTGAAATTTTCCGAAGAGAATTTTCCTCGTGGCGAAAATTTACGATTTTTTTATCGAACGACATTTAGGTTAGCACCGACATGTGTGTAACATTTGGACTTGATCCGATGTCTAATTCTGGATTTTTGTGGATTTTCGATTTTCCACGTCTAGTTTTGCTCATGAACCAATACTCAAAACGCTACCGTTTCGTCGTCGAAGGTCGGATCAAAAAAGTGTTCGAATTTATTTTTTTGTGTTCGTCTGAAGATGCCGTGTGCAAAGTTTGGTGTCAATTGGTCAAGAAATGTGGGAGGAGTAGCGAAAAAACAATTTTGCGGTTTTCGCGATTTTGCGAAAAAAATGTATAGACGCAAATGGGCGTGGCCTAGGCCAAAAGATGCAGCAGACTCCAGTGAATATGTGGGTACAAGTTTTTGACTGTGGGACGTTCGGTGTGGGAGTTATAGCCCCAAACGCGTCTTTCCTTTGTATAGCGCCACCTAGTGGCCGGCGTGTCTGGATTTTGTCGTCTCCCTAGAACTCAGGGACCTGGATCTAGTCATGCAATTGGCGTGTCGGCACCATTTACGGTTTGGGCTGTGGGCCCACTTCAAGGGGGGAATAATAATAACTAGAACTGCAAGCAGTTATGCAGGGGTCCAAGAAGTGTGCATTTCGCCGGCACAACGCGACAAGAAATGTGCATTTCGCCGGCACAACGCGAAGCATGTGTTGAAAACGCTACCCTGAACCTGTGGATACAAAGGATTTGACTGTGGTAGGAGTAGCGAGAAGTCAGTGTAGCGTTTTCGCGGCAAAATTTTGTAGAAGATATAAGATTTTCTCGTTTATTGCACCCCCTAATGGCGAAATTTTCCGATTTTTTTATCGAACGACATTAAGGTTAGCACCAACATGTGTGTACAATTTGGACTCGATCCGATGTCAGATTTTTATTTTTTGGGATTTTGGATTTTCCACGTCTAATTTAGCTAATATACCAATATTCCAAACGCTACCGTTTCGTCGTCGAAGGTCGGATCAAAAAAGTGTTCGAATTTTATTTTTTGTGTGCGTCTGACGATGTCGTGTGCAAAGTTTGGTGTTGATTGGTCAAGAAATGTGGGAGGAGTAGGGAAAAAACAGTTTTGCGTTTTTCGCGATTTAGCGAAAAATATTCATAGACGCAAATGGGCGTGGCCTAGGCCAAAAGATGCAGAAGACTCCAGTGCATCTGTGTGTACAAGTCTTAGGACTCTGGGAGGTTCGGTGTGGGAGTTATAGCCCCAAACGCGTATTCCTTGGTATAGCGCCACCTAGGGACCGGCGTGTCTGGATTTTGTCGTCTGAGTAGCGGTGCCGATTCTGGATCTAGTCATGCAATTGGCGCGTGTGCACCATTTACGGTTTGGGCTGTGGTTCCACTTTCAGGGGGAGGTAGTATAAAAACTAGAACTGCAAGCAGTTATGCAGGGGTCCAAGAAGTGTGCATTTCGCCGGCACAACGCGACAAGAAATGTTCATTTCGCCGGCACAACGCGAAGCATGTGTTCAAAACGCTACCCTGAACCTGTGGATACAAAGGATTTGACTGTGGTAGGAGTAGCGAGAAGTCAGTGTAGCGTTTTCGCTGCGAAATTTTGTAGAAGATATACAATTTCCTTGTTTATTGCGCCCCCTAATGGCGAAATATTCCGAATTTTTTTTCGAACGCCATTAAGGGTAGCGCTAACATGTGTGTAGAATTTGGACTCGATCCGGTCTAATTTGGGATTTTTTTTAATTTTTAATTTTCCACGTCTAATTTAGCTAATAAACAAATATTCAAAACTCTACCGTTTTGTCTTCGAAGGTCGGATCAAAAAACTGTCTATGATTTCTTTGCGTGTGCGTCTGAAGATACCGTGTGCAAAGTTTTGTGTCGATCGGTCAAGAAATGTGTGAGGAGTAGCGAAAAAACAGTTTTGCGGTTTTCGCGATTTGGCGAAAAATATTCATAGACGCAAATGGGCGTGGCCTAGGCCAAAAGATGCAGCAGACTCCAGTGCATCTGTGTGTACAAGTCTTTGGACTGTGGGAGGTTCGGTGTGGGAGTTATAGCCCCAAACGCGTATTCCTTGGTATAGCGCCACCTAGGGACCGGCATGTCTGGATTTTGTTATCTGAGTAGCGGTGCCGATTCTGGATCTAGTCATGTAATTGGCGAGTGTGCACCATTTACGGTTTGGGCTGTAGTCCCACTTTCACCGCGGGAAGTATAAGAAGAATCCTTACAAAAACAATAGGGATCCAACCTGTTGGCTTGGACCCCTAACTAGAACTGCAAGCAGTTATGCAGGGGTCCAAGAAGTGTGCATTTCGCCGGCACAACGCGACAAGAAATGTGCATTTCGCCGGCACAACGCGAAGCATGTGTTCAAAACGCTACCCTGAACCTGTGGATACAAAGGATTTGACTGTGGTAGGAGTAGCGAGAAGTCAGTGTAGCGTTTTCGCGGCGAGATTTTGTCGAAGATATACAATTTCCTCGTTTATTGCGCCCCCTAATGGCGAAATTTTCCTAAATTTTTATCGAACGTCAGTAAGGTTAGCACCAACATGTGTGTAGAATTTGGACTCGATCCGATGTCTAATTTTGGTATTTTTTGAATTTTTGCGTTTCGACGTAAAATGTAGCTAATAAACAAATATTCCAAACACTACCGTTTCGTCGTCGAAGGTCGGATCAAAAAAGTGTTCGAATTTTATTTTTTGTGTGCGTCTGACGATGCCGTGGGCAAAGTTTTGTGTCAATTGGTCAAGAAATGTGGGAGGAGTAGGGAAAAGACAGTTTTGCGGTTTTCGCGATTTAGCGAAAAATATTCATAGACGCAAATGGGCGTGGCCTGGGCCAAAAGATGCAGCAGACTCCAGTGCATCTGTGGGTATATCGATTTTGACTGTGGGAGGTTCGGTGTGGGAGTTATAGCCCCAAACAAGTTTTCCTAGGTATAGCGCCACCTAGTGGCCGGCAGGTCTGGATTTTGTCGTCTGCGTAGTCCGAACAGACCTGGATGTAGTCATGCAATTGGCGTGTGTGCACCTTTTACGGTTTGGGCTGTGGTACCACTTTTAAGGAGGTAAGAATAAGAATTATGCAGGGGTCCAAGAAGTGTGCATTTCGCCGGCACAACGCGACAAGAAATGTGCATTTCGCCGGCACAACGCGAAGCATGTGTTCAAAACGCTACCCTGAACCTGTGGATACAAAGGATTTGACTGTGGTAGGAGTAGCGAGAAGTCAGTGCAGCGTTTTCGCGGCGAGATTTTGTCGAAGATATACAATTTCCTCGTTTATTGCGCCCCCTAATGGCGAAATTTTCCGAAATTTTTATCGAACGTCATTAAGGTTAGCACCGACATGTGTGTCAAATTTGGACTCGATGGGATATCTAATTTTGGGGTTTTTTAGATTTTTGATTTTTCACGTCTAATTTAGCTAATAAACCAATATTCAAAACACTACCGTTTCGTCGTCGAAGGTCGGATCAAAAAAGTGTCCGAGGATTTCTGTGCGTGTGCATCTGAAGATGCCGTGTGCAAAGTTCTGTGTCAATTGGTCAAGAAATGTGGGAGGAGTAGGGAAAAAACACTTTTGCGGTTTTCGCGATTTAGCGAAAAATATTCATAGACGCAAATGGGCGTGGCCTAGGCCAAAAGATGCAGCAGACTCCAGTGCATCTGTGTGTACAAGTTTTTGGACTCTGGGAGGTTCGGTGTGGGAGTTATAGCCCCAAACGCGATTTTCTAGTTATAGCGCCACCTAGTGGCCGGCATGTCTGGATTTTGTCATCTGCGTAGTCTACACGGATCTGGATCTAGTCATGCAATTGGCGTGTGTGCACCATTTACGGTATGGGCTGTGGTACCACTTTCAAGGAGGTAAGTATAACAAGAAATGTGCATTTCGCCGGCACAACGCGAAGCATGTGTTCAAAACAAATCGGCTTGGCCTATGCCAAAAGATGCAACTGACTCCAGTGAATCTGTGGATATAAAGGTTTTGACTGTGGGAGGTTCGTTGTGGGAGTTATAGCCCAAAACGTGTTTTCAGAACATTCCATTGGCCAGTTAGGAGATATATTATTTCGTCGTTTATTTGCGCCCCCTTGTGGCGAAATTTTCCAAAGACAATTTTCCTTTGCCAAATAACTCCCGCCCACATTAATAATTCTTGGCCATATTTTTTATATAGACTCGGGTTTGCCCCTTGATGGTTCCGTTATAGTTTGAAGAACATTCTTTTGGCCAATTAGAAGATATACAATTTCCTCGTTTATTGCGCCCCCTAATTGCGAAATATTCCGAATTCTTTATTGAACGCCATTAAGGGTAACACCGACATGTGTCTAAAATTTGGACTTGATCCGATCTCTAATTTTTGTATTTTTTGGATTTATGATTTTCGACGTAAAACGTAGCTAATAAACCAATATTGAAAATGCTACCGTTTCGTCGTCGAAGGTCGGATCAAAAAAGTGTCCCTTGATTTCTCTGCGTGTGCGTCTGAAGATGCCGTGTGCAAAGTTTTGTGTCAATTGGTCAAGAAATGCGGGAGGAGTAGGGATAAAACAGTTTTGCGGTTTTCGCGATTTTGCGAAAAAAAATTATAGACGCAAATGGGCGTGGCCTATGCCAAAAGATGCAGCAGACTCCAGTGAATATGTGGGTACAAGTTTTTGAATGTGGCAGGTTCGGTGTGGGAGTTATAGCCCCAAACGCGTATTTCTTGGTATAGCGCCACCTAGTGACCGGCAGGTCTGGATTTTGTCGTCTGCATAGTCTTCACGTACCTGGATCTAGTCATGCAATTCGCGTGTCGGCACCATTTACGGTTTGGGCTGTGGTACCACTTTCTTGGTAGGAAGTATAAAAATAATAATCCTTACAAAAACAATAGGGATCCAACCTGTTGGCTTGGACCCCTAACAAATGGGCACGGCGTGTGCCAAAAGTTGCAGCTGACTCCAGTGAATCTGTGGATATAAAGGTTTTGACTGTGGGAGGTTCGGTGTGGGAGTTATAGCCCAAAACGCGTTTTCAGAACATTCCATTGGCAAATTAGGAGACATACAATGTCGTCGTTTTTTGGCGCCGCCTTGTGGCGAAATTTCCGAAGACAATTTTCCTTTTCCAAATAACTCCAGCCCACATTAATAATTCTTGGCCATATTTTCTATATAGACTCGGGATTGCCCCTTGATGGTTTCCCTCGAGTTTGAAGAACATTCCTTAGGCCAATTAGAAGATATACAATTTCCTCGTTTATTGCGCCCCCTTATGGCGAGATTTTCCGATTTTTTTATCGAACGACCTTAAGGGTATCACCGACATGCGTCTAAAAGTTGGACATGATCCGATGTCTAATTTTGCTATTTTGTTAATTTTTGCGTTTCGACGTAAAACATAGCTAATAAACAAATATTCAAAACGCTACCGTTTCGTCGTCGAAGGTTGGATCAAAAAAGAGTTTGAGTATTTATTTTCGTGTGCGTCTTAAGATGTCGTGTGCAAAGTTTGGTGTTGATTGGTCAAGAAATGCGGGAGGAGTAGCGAAAATACAGTTTTGCGGTTTTCGCGATTTTGCGAAAAATAATTATAGACGCAAATGGGCGTGGCCTATGCCAAAAGATGCAGCAGACTCCAGTGAATATGTGGGTACAAGTTTTTGCATGTGGGAGGTTCGGTGTGGGAGTTATAGCCCCAAACGCGTTTTCCCTTGGTATAGCGCCACCTAGTGTTCGGCGTGTCTGGATTTTGTCGTCTGCGTAGTCCGAAGAGATCTGGATCTAGTCATGCAATTCGCGTGTCGGCACCATTTACGGTTTGGGGTGTGGGCCCACTTTTAAGGAGGTAAGAATAATAATAAGAAAAATCCTTACAAAAACAATAGGGATCCAACCTGTTGGCTTGGACCCCTAACTAGAACTGCAAGCAGTTATGCAGGGGTCCAAGAAGTGTGCATTTTGCCGGCACAACGCGACAAGAAATGTGCATTTCGCCGGCACAACGCGAAGCATGTGTTCAAAACAAATGGGCACGGCGTGTGCCAAAAGTTGCAGCTGACTCCAGTGAATCTGTGGATATAAAGGTTTTGACTGTGGGAGGTTCGGTGTGGGAGTTATAGCCCAAAACGCGTTTTCAGAACATTCCATTGGCAAATTAAGAGACGTACAAAGTCTTAGTTTTTTGGCGCCGCCTTGTGGCGAAATTTCCGAAGTCAATTTTCCTTTTCCAAATAACTCCCGCCCACATTAATAATTCTTGGCCATATTTTCTACATAGACTCGGAATCGCCCCTTGATGGTTTCCCTCGAGTTTGAAGAACATTCCTCTGGCCAATTAGAAGATATACAATTTCCTCGTTTATTGCGCCCCCTTATGGCGAAATATTCCGATTATTGTATTGAACGCCAGTAGGGGTAGCATCGACATGTGTCAAAAATTTGGACTTGATCCGATGTCTAATTTTGGTATTTTTGTAATTTTCTGCGTTTCGACGTAAAATGTAGCTAATAAACAAATATTCAAAACGCTACCGTTTCGTCGTCGAAGGTCGGATCAAAGAAATGTCAGAGGCTTTCTTTGCGTGTGAGACTGAAGATGTCGTGTGCAAAGTTTGGTGTCGATTGGTCAAGAAATGTGGGAGGAGTAGCGAAAAAACAGTTTAGCGGTTTTCGCGATTTAGCGAAAAATATGAATAGACGCAAATGGGCGTGGCCTAGGCCAAAAGATGCAGCAGACTCCAGTGCATCTGTGTGTATAAGGTTTTGAATGTGGGAGGTTCGGTGTGGGAGTTATAGCCCCAAACGCGTATTCCTTGGTATAGCGCCACCTAGTGGCCGGCATGTCTGGATTTTGTCGTCTGCGTAGTCCCCACGGATCTGGATCTAGTCATGCAATTGGCGTGTCTGCACCATTTACGGTTTGGGGTGTGGGCCCACTTTTAGGGGGGTAAGAATAATAATAATAATAAGAACTAGAACTGCAAGCAGTTATGCAGGGGTCCAAGAAGTGTGCATTTCGCCGGCACAACGCGAAGCATGTGTTCAAAACAAATGGGCACGGCGTGTGCCAAAAGTTGCAGCTGACTCCAGTGAATCTGTGGATATAAAGGTTTTGACTGTGGGAGGTTCGGTGTGGGAGTTATAGCCCAAAACGCGTTTTCAGAACATTCCATTGGCAAATTAGGAGACATACAATGTCGTCGTTTTTTGGCACCGCCTTGTGGCGAAATTTCCGAAGACAATTTTCCTTTTCCAAATAACTCCAGCCCACATTAATAATTCTTGGCCATATTTTCTATATAGACTCGGGATTGCCCCTTGATGGTTTCCCTCGAGTTTGAAGAACATTCCTTAGGCCAATTAGAAGATATACAATTTCCTCGTTTATTGCGCCCCCTTATGGCGAGATTTTCCGATTTTTTTATCGAACGACCTTAAGGGTATCACCGACATGCGTCTAAAAGTTGGACATGATCCGATGTCTAATTTTGCTATTTTGTTAATTTTTGCGTTTCGACGTAAAACATAGCTAATAAACAAATATTCAAAACGCTACCGTTTCGTCGTCGAAGGTTGGATCAAAAAAGAGTTTGAGTATTTATTTTCGTGTGCGTCTTAAGATGTCGTGTGCAAAGTTTGGTGTTGATTGGTCAAGAAATGCGGGAGGAGTAGCGAAAATACAGTTTTGCGGTTTTCGCGATTTTGCGAAAAATAATTATAGACGCAAATGGGCGTGGCCTATGCCAAAAGATGCAGCAGACTCCAGTGAATATGTGGGTACAAGTTTTTGCATGTGGGAGGTTCGGTGTGGGAGTTATAGCCCCAAACGCGTTTTCCCTTGGTATAGCGCCACCTAGTGTTCGGCGTGTCTGGATTTTGTCGTCTGCGTAGTCCGAAGAGATCTGGATCTAGTCATGCAATTCGCGTGTCGGCACCATTTACGGTTTGGGGTGTGGGCCCACTTTTAAGGAGGTAAGAATAATAATAAGAAAAATCCTTACAAAAACAATAGGGATCCAACCTGTTGGCTTGGACCCCTAAAAATCTTTACAAAAACAATAGGGATCCAACCTGTTGGCTTGGACCCCTAACAATCCTTACAAAAACAATAGGGATCCAACCTGTTGGCTTGGACCCCTAACTAGAACTGCAAGCAGTTATGCAGGGGTCCAAGAAGTGTGCATTTCGCCGGCACAACGCGACAAGAAATGTGCATTTCGCCGGCACAACGCGAAGCATGTGTTCAAAACGCTACCCTGAACCTGTGGATACAAAGGATTTGACTGTGGTAGGAGTAGCGAGAAGTCAGTGTAGCGTTTTCGCGGCGAAATTTTGTAGAAGATATACAATTTCCTCGTTTATTGCGCCCCCTAATGGCGAAATTTTCCGAAATTTTTATCGAACGACATTAAGGTTAGCACCGACATGTGTGTACAATTTGGACTCGATCCGATGTCTACTTTTGGATTTTTTGGGATTTTTTATTTTCCACGTCTAATTTAGCTAATATACCAATATTCCAAACGCTACCGTTTCGTCGTCGAAGGTCGGATCAAAAAAGTGTTCGAATTTTATTTTTTGTGTGCGTCTGAAGATGCCGTGTGCAAAGTTTGGTGTCAATTGGTCAGGAAATGTGGGAGGAGTAGGGAAAAGACAGTTTTGCGGTTTTCGCGATTTAGCGAAAAATATTCATAGACGCAAATGGGCGTGGCCTGGGCCAAAAGATGCAGCAGACTCCAGTGCATCTGTGGGTATATCGATTTTGACTGTGGGAGGTTCGGTGTGGGAGTTATAGCCCCAAACAAGTTTTCCTAGGTATAGCGCCACCTAGTGGCCGGCAGGTCTGGATTTTGTCGTCTGCGTAGTCCGAACAGACCTGGATGTAGTCATGCAATTGGCGTGTGTGCACCTTTTACGGTTTGGGCTGTGGTACCACTTTTAAGGAGGTAAGAATAAGATTATGCAGGGGTCCAAGAAGTGTGCATTTCGCCGGCACAACGCGACAAGAAATGTGCATTTCGCCGGCACAACGCGAAGCATGTGTTCAAAACGCTACCCTGAACCTGTGGATACAAAGGATTTGACTGTGGTAGGAGTAGCGAGAAGTCAGTGTAGCGTTTTCGCGGCGAAATTTTGTAGAAGATATACAATTTCCTCGTTTATTGCGCCCCCTAATGGCGAAATTTTCCGTCATTTTTATCGAACATCATTAAGGTTAGCACCGACATGTGTGTAGAATTTGGACTCGATCCAATGTCTAATTTTGGATTTTTTTTGGATTTTTAATTTTCCACGTCTAATTTAGCTAATAAACAAATATTCAAAACTCTACCGTTTGGTCGTCGAAGGTCGGATCAAAAAACTGTCTATGATTTCTTTGCGTGTGCGTCTGACGATGCCGTGGGCAAAGTTTGGTGTTGATTGGTCAAGAAATGTGGGAGGAGTAGCGAAAATACAGTTTTGCGGTATTCGCGATTTAGCGAAAAATATTCATAGACGCAAATGGGCGTGGCCTAGGCCAAAAGATGCAGCAGACTCCAGTGCATCTGTGTGTACAAGTTTTTGGACTCTGGGAGGTTCGGTGTGGGAGTTATAGCCCCAAACGCGTATTCCTTGGTATAGCGCCACCTAGTGGCCGGCGTGTCTGGATTTTGTCGTCTGCGTAGTGTTCAGGGACCTGGATCTAGTCATGCAATTGGCGTGTCGGCACCATTTACGGTTTGGGCTGTGGTACCACTTCTAGGGGGAAATAATAATAATAGGAAGAAAAATCCTTACAAAAACAATAGGGATCCAACCTGTTGGCTTGGACCCCTAATAAAAATCCTTACAAAAACAATAGGGTTCCAACCTGTTGGCTTGGACCCCTAACTAGAACTGCAAGCAGTTATGCAGGGGTCCAAGAAGTGTGCATTTCGCCGGCACAACGCGACAAGAAATGTGCGTTTCGCCGGCACAACGCGAAGCATGTGTTCAAAACGCTACCCTGAACGCTACCCTGAACCTGTGGATACAAAGGATTTGACTGTGGTAGGAGTAGCGAGAAGTCAGTGTTGCGTTTTCACAGCGAAATTTTGTAGAAGATATACAATTTCCTCGTTTATTGCGCCCCCTAATGGCGAAATTTTCCGATTTTTTTTTCGAACGTCATTAAGGTTAGCACCGACATGTCTGTAAAATTTGGACTCGATCCGATATATAATTCTGGATTTCTTTGGATTTTTGATTTTTCACGTCTAATTTAGCTAATAAACAAATATTCAAAACTCTACCGTTTCGTCGTCGAAGGTCGGATCAAAAAACTGTCCGACGATTCCTTTGCGTGTGCGTCTGAAGATGTCGTGTGCAAAGTTGTGTGTCAATTGGTCAAGAAATGTGGGAGGAGTAGCGAAAAAACTGTTTTGCGGTTTTCGCGATTTAGCGAAAAATATTCATAGACGCAAATGGGCGTGGCCTAGGCCAAAAGATGCGGCAGACTCCAGTGCATCTGTAGGTATAACGTTTTGGACTGTGGGAGGTTCGGTGTGGGAGTTATAGCCCCAAACGTGATTTTCTTGTTATAGCGCCACCTAGTGGCCGGCATGTCTGGATTTTGTCGTCTGCCGTCACCTCACGGACCTGGATCTAGTCATGTAATTGGCTTGTGTGCACCATTAACGGTTTGGGCTGTGGTACCACTTCTACGGAAGGAAGTATAAGACTAGAACTGCAAGCAGTTATGCAGGGGTCCAAGAAGTGTGCATTTCGCCGGCACAACGCGACAAGAAATGTGCATTTCGCCGGCACAACGCGAAGCATGTGTTGAAAACGCTACCCTGAACCTGTGGATACAAAGGATTTGACTGTGGTAGGAGTAGCGAGAAGTCAGTGTAGCGTTTTCGCGGCGAAATTTTGTAGAAGATATACAATTTCCTCGTTTATTGCGCCCCCTAATGGTGAAATTTTCCGGATTTTTTATCGAACGTCATTAAGGTTAGCACCAACATGTGTGTAGAATTTGGACTCGATCCGATGTCTAATTTTGGATTTTTTTGGATTTTTAATTTTCCACGTCTAATTTAGCTAATAAAGAAATATTCAAAACTCTACCGTTTTGTCTTCGAAGGTCGGATCAAAAAACTGTCTATGATTTCTTTGCGTGTGCGTCTGAAGATACCGTGTGCAAAGTTTCGTGTCGATCGGTCAAGAAATGTGCGAGGAGTAGCGAAAAAACAGTTTTGCGGTTTTCGCGATTTAGCGAAAAATATTCATAGACGCAAATGGGTGTGGCCTAGGCCAAAAGATGCAGCAGACTCCAGTGCATCTGTGTGTACAAGTTTTTGGACTCTGGGAGGTTCGGTGTGGGAGTTATAGCCCCAAACGCGATTTTCTAGTTATAGCGCCACCTAGTGGCCGGCATGTCTGGATTTTGTCGTCTGCGTAGTCTACACGGATCTGGATCTAGTCATGCAATTGGCGTGTGTGCACCATTTACGGTATGGGCTGTGGTACCACTTTCAAGGAGGTAAGTAAAATAACAATCCTTACAAAAACAATAGGGATCCAACCTGTTGGCTTGGACCCCTAAAAATCCTTACAAAAACAATAGGGATCCAATCTGTTGGCTTGGACCCCTAACAAGAAGTGTGCATTTCGCCGGCACAACGCGAAGCATGTGTGCAAAACAAATGGGCACGGCGTGTGCCAAAAGTTCCAGCTGACTCCAGTGAATCTGTGGATACAAAGGTTTTGACTGTGGGAGGTTCGGTGTGGGAGTTATAGCCCAAAACGCGTTTTCAGAACATTCCATTGGCAAATTAAGAGACATACAATGTCTTAGTTTTTTGGCGCCGCCTTGTGGCGAAATTTCCGAAGACAATTTTCCTTTTCCAAATAACTCCCGCCCACATTAATAATTCTTGGCCATATTTTTTATATAGACTCGGGTTTGCCCCTTGATGGTTTCCTCATAGTTTGAAGAACATTCCTTTGGCCAATTAGAAGATATACAATTTCCTCGTTTATTGCGCCCCCTAAAGGCGAAATTTTCCATAATTGTTATCGAACGACCTTAAGGGTAGCACCGACATGCGTCTAAAAGTTGGACATGATCCGATGTCTAATTTTGCTATTTTGTGAATTTTTGCGTTTCGACGTAAAACGTAGCTAATAAACAAATATTAAAAACGCTACCGTTTCGTCGTCGAAGGTCGGATCAAAAAAGAGTTTGAGTATTTATTTTCGTGTGCGTCTTAAGATGTCGTGTGCAAAGTTTGGTGTTGATTGGTCAAGAAATGCGGGAGGAGTAGCGAAAATACAGTTTTGCGGTTTTCGCGATTTTGCGAAAAAAAATTATAGACGCAAATGGGCGTGGCCTATGCCAAAAGATGCAGCAGACTCCAGTGAATATGTGGGTACAAGTTTTTGAATGTGGGAGGTTCGGTGTGGGAGTTATAGCCCCAAACGCGTTTTCCCTTGGTATAGCGCCACCTAGTGACCGGCGTGTATGGATTTTGTCGTCTGCGTAGTCCGAAGAGATCTGGATCTAGTCATGCAATTCGCGTGTCGCCACCATTTACGGTTTGGGGTGTGGGCCCACTTTTAGGGGGGTAAGAATAATTAAAACGTAGCTAAGCGACAAATATTCAAAACGCTACCGTTTCGTCGTCGAAGGTCGGATCAAAAAACTGTCTATCATTTCTTTGCGTGTGCGTCTGAAGATGCCGTGTGCAAAGTTTGGTGTTGATTGGTCAAGAAATGTGGGAGGAGTAGGGAAAAAACAGTTTTGCGGTTTTCGCGATTTAGCGAAAAATATTCATAGACGCAAATGGGCGTGGCCTAGGCCAAAAGATGCAGCAGACTCCAGTGAATATGTGTGTGCAAGTTTTTGACTGTGGAAGGTTCGGTGTGGGAGTTATAGCCCCAAACGCGTTTTCCCTTGGTATAGCGCCACCTAGTGGCCGGCGTGTCTGGATTTTGTCGTCTGCCGTCACCTCACGGACCTGGATCTAGTCATGCAATTGGCGTGTCGGCACCATTTACGGTTTGGGGTGTGGTACCACTTCTAGGTGCTGGAATAATAATAAAAAAAATTCTTACAAAAACAATAGGGTTCCAACCTGTTGGCTTGGACCCCTAATGAAGGAGAGGAGGAGTGGATCGGAGGGAGGCCATAAGCACAGTTGGAAATATGTCAAAATACTATCTTTCCTGGAGCCTTATGTACAGGAAAGGCTCACAATTAGTAACTTCGACCAGCCAAGCCAGACAGCAGAGAGCATTTTGAATGCAATGTGTGAAAACAACGAGGTAAGACTAGATGAGATTGAGCTAATGTGCCATGATGAACAGGCCAATTCATAATTGTAGGCTAAATCAAACGAGTGAAGCTTATCAGCTGTATGACTATGTCCTGTGTTTAATCATGTGGATTGCGAAGGAAAAAAAAATTATGCTTTGTGTAATGTTGTGTTTTGTCCCGTGTTTCCTTTACCTGACAGACTACATTGGATGACACAATGAGTAGTCAACCTGGGCCTAGTTCTTCAAATGGCAGTTCATCTAGGCCCCCACCTCATTCATCTAGGCCCCCACCCTCTCCATCTCCACCCCCACAACCACCTCAACAAGAACAGCAGCAGGAATTCGGGCCCATGAGAGTTCAAAGAGGGAGGAAGAGGCAGGCCACTGCAAACATAACCCCCTACCAGCAACAGGTCCTCAGTGCCATTGCTAAAGAGGAGAATGAGCATGAGCGTTTCCTTCTGAGCTTTGCACCCACACTGGCAAGGTTGGAGCCTCGCAAACAGGCATTGCTAAAGTGTAGAATGCAGTCACTGTTTTATGATATCGAATTTGGAGAATGAATGAAATTATTAAATTAAATTATTACATTTAAACACAGACTGCTTTGCTTTGTACCTCTTTCTTTACATTAGATATTCTGAAGGAGATTTAACATTTTATCTTGTTTTATCACTACAATACCCACTTTGATATACATAGGAGCCACACAATTTCTATTAGGTATAAAAAAAATATTTAAACTTATGTCAGCTTTATCGTTCATGGGTGTGGTACTGCTTCCAAGATTCAGAGAAAACTTCAACTTCACCACATCATCTGGTGTTTGCTGGTGATGAAATTAGATTAGATTAGATTAGATTAGATTTTATTGATCCTTTTGTGATGACTCCCTCAAGGAAATTGATTGTCCAGTAGTTTACAGAAGAAACACAACACAATATTAAATTATATACAATATAAGATAAACAATACACTCTTGGATAACTATAAAAAGTAAAACAAAAAGTAAACAGTAAACAATAATTATAATAATAATATAAGATAAACAATAAACTCTTAACTAACTAACTAACTATAAAAAGTAAACAAAAACAGTAAACAATAAACTCTTAGCTAATATAGAAAGTAGAGATAATAATAGAAGTAAAACAGGATTCAAGTAAAATAAAAAGATAAATGTAGAGAACTGTATAGAGGATTAATATAAATAAATAAATAGATATAAATAAATAAATTAAATAAATAAATGTAAACATAAATAAACATATATATATATGTTTGTGCCTAGATGTTATCCTGCCAGGGAACTCGTCCAGCTTCAGACATGAAGTACTGAGCAAACTTCTCCCTCACTGCCACAACATCTCTGCCAGCATTGTTGGTGCCAAGGCGAGGTGCGTTCTGGAGACCTTGTGATGGCTCAGCTGTGGATGTTCCAGTAGATGACCTAGCCGGTATTGTAGTGCTGGCATCCCACCTCAGAAAGTTATGGAGCATGCAGGTGGCCTTTACCACGTTCTCTGCCACTTCTGGAGAGACACACAGCACCCGACGGTACACTCTCCATTGGGATGCCAGTATGCCAAACGCACACTCGACCATTCTGCGCACGTGAGAGAGACGGGTGTTAAACACTTTTTTTTCTCCAGTGTTGTAGCCAGGGTATGGGCGCATGATGTTACGGCGCAAGGGGAAGGCTTCGTCTGCCAGAAACACATGAGGCATCGGGCCAAGATGTTCTGCCCCTGGGAGGATGGAGTCATCCGGGATACCCAATGTGTTCTGCCGTAGGGCAGTACCAAAAGCGGAGGAGGAGAGGGTTCCCCCATCACTGTTTCTTCCATAGGCCCCGATGTCAACAAGCCTGAAACAGTACCTGGCGTCGACTACAGCCAGAAGGACGATGGAAAAAGTGCCTTTGTAATTGTAATAAAGAGTGCCACTGGAGGGAGGAGCCTCAATGACTACGTGTTTCCCATCCATTGCCCCTAGGCAGTTGGGGAAATCCAGCTGTTGGAATCCAGTGGCGATCTTTCTCCACGCTGCTTTGTCCGGAATAGGCATGTAATCTGGCAGGAGGCAATCCCAAATAGCTGTGCAGACCTGATGAACTATGCCTGCCACAGTGCTGGCACCCATCCTGAAGGCGAAAGCGATGGACCGGAATGAATCGCCAGTTGCCAGATACCTGCCCAAAGAGTGATATTTAGTTTAGTCTGAAACAATTGAGCAAGCACGCATACACCTGTTGATCTTGATTGTAGCCGTTAGCAGTTAGATAGCAGTTTCTATTTCATTTGCAGGCCTGACAGTCAGGTAGGTAATGCTAGCAGTCTACATCCTGTCCAGCGAGGGACGCTATACATATAAAATAGGCCTACTCTGAGCACCTTTAAAACAAGACTGAAGACTTTTATGTTTGCTTTAGCTTTCTGCTAAATCTTAAATACATTGCACTTTCTAAAAAGCTTTTTTAAATTTGCCTTTATATTCTATTTTAATACTAAAATGCCTTTTTAACTTTCTATTTTACCCATTTCTTTCCATATGTTGATCTATTATTTTATTTTATTGTATGACAATGTTTAAATGTGAAGCACTTGAGTCTGCCTTGTGTAGGAAAAGTGCTATATAAATAAAGTTGCCTTGCCTTGCCTACGTATGCTGAAAAGGTGAGAACAAGCTCTGCAACACCAAAGAGTATGGGAGGCAAGACAACATAGCTTACATTAGACCTGTTGCTAGGTAACCTACTACCTGCTTGTTACTAGTAATAATAATGATAGATTCAATTTATATAGCGCTTTTCACACACTCAAAGCGCTTTAAGTAGTAGTAGTAAAATAAGCTACGAGACATGCGTCTGATTTCATAATCCTATTTATAAATATATTTGCGGATATACCTTAAACAAATGCTGAGTCGTTCCTCTGGACTGATGGCTTGCCTCATGTGGGTGTCTTGCCTTATTATTGAAGGCGCAACGATGCGCAACAAGGTTTCAAATTGACTCTTGTCGAGTCTGAAATATGCACTGAACCGTGCATTATCAAACCGTAGCTCCTGAATCAAACTATGAAACGCCCCGTACTGCTGCCGTCCCCGGTTTATGTCATGCACCCACAAACGGGAAGGTTCATCGTTATCCTCGTCGTTGTCATTTAACGCCAAAACAAGGGCTAATTTTCTCATCCTCGACATTGTAACTGACACTGTAGCGTAGTCAAACCACTTTGATGCGGTAACTGATTTGCAACGTTGGCTCTAGAACATTCTGCTCGAGAATGAACTTGACAAAACCGTCAGTTGGTAAAAAACCGCCCGGGTCAGGTGTTTTTTAATGTAAAAAAACTGCCTGTGTGAACACGCCCTTTATGCTTCAGCATATTTTTGCCATTTCCAAAATAATGTATAGGCCTACCCAAACATTCCGTCCCCGTGACGACGTCACCGCGGCGCCTCTGGCCAGCGGAACGCCGTGGCCCTCTGACATCACGGGGCCACGCTCCTCTATATAAGACAATAATAATAAGAATAACCTTTATTTATGCAGTGCTTTTCTACACAGAGCTACAAAGTGCTTTACAGATAAAAAGAAAGAAAGCAAAACAACCAAACAAAAATAAATGTCTAAGAACAATTGTATGACAGGTCTTTTTTTTTTTTTTTTTTTAATTATAAACAATAAATACCATGAATGAAAAGTGTACCAGGCAAAACATAAAAAATAACATTTAACTGCAATAAACTCTTTAAAGTCTTTGCGGTACAGGTGAGTCTTATTAAGGAGGGACTTAAAAGATGTCACCGAATCAGCTAACCTTATTTGCTCAGGCAATGCATTCCAAAGCTTTGGGGCTAACACAGAAAAAGACCCGTCCCCTTTAGCAGCTAGCCGGGACTCAGGAATAGAGAGTAAAATATAAGACACCGCTCCTCAGTGCCGTGCTCAGTGGTGATCAGAGAGCGGAGCGATGAGCGTTACCTGGTGATCAGAGAGCGAGCACAGCGGCCAGTGAGCCAAGTTAGCAAAGAGCGAGGGAACTATGGAGAAGAGAGGGGCGAGGAAACCTTAACGGTGACGATCTCCTCCGACAGGAGGAAGAGGCCACCCCCGATCTGGACTCCTCCTCCCCCTCTCCGGACCCCCCCCCGCCCCATCTGGTCTCCACCTCGTCGCAAAAGAACGAACGTCTGAGACAGGTGAGGAAGGAGAAGACACCAACACCAACAGCGACTGAGGCGTCATTGTGTTTCCTGTCGTGGGTCTTCAGGGTTGGTTCGTGTTTGACCCGAAGAGTTCCTGATGCCGTGTGTTTGTGTCCTAGGTGGTGATCAGATGGTTGGAGACAAATGAGGAGGCGAATGACCCGGACCAAGGCCAGACCGCCCCGGACCACGGCCAGACCGCCCCGGACCAAGGCCAGACCGCCCCGGACCCAGGCCAGACCGCCCCGGACCACGGCCAGACCGCCCCGGACCAAGGCCAGACCGCCCCGGACCCAGGCCAGACCGCCCCGGACCAAGGCCAGACCGCCCCGGACCAAGGTCAGACCGCCCCGGACCAAGGCCAGACTGTCCCGGACCAAGGCCAGACCCGCGATGAACCTGGTGAGTTCCCTGCATTGTTGTTTTTTACCTGCTTGTGTGTGTGCGTACCTGCTTCTGTGTGTGTGTGTGTGTGTGTGTGTGTGTGTGTGTGTGTGTGTGTGTGTGTGTGTGTGTGTGCGTGTTATACGTCATAATAATCACAAAACATTGACTGAGCGACTCTCACACTCAGCGCCACTTAAACAGACCCCATAGCAGCAACAAACATACATCAGCCACTATGGTCGTCACTAAACACAGCTTTGTCGTTCATTTCTGACAGAACCCCAACACCAGGGAGAAGGCTCAGGCCCTTTCGTGGCCTGGCTGCCTCCGACCGCAGACGGGCCCCCCGGGAAGGACCTGGCCCAGGTGGTAGGGAACCTGAAGGTCCGGGTGAAGGGAGTCAGGAAGCTGAGCGTGGAAACAGCAACCATGGACCCAGGCCAGACCGCCCAGGAGCCAAACCAGCTCCCCAATGTGCCTGGTGAGCTGGCTGCATTGTGTTTACCTGCTTTTGTGTGTGTTGTTTACCTGCTTGTGTGTGTGTTTACCTGCTTGTGTGTGTGTTGTTTACCTGCTTGTGTGTGTGTGTTTACCTGCTTGTGTGTGTTTGTTTACCTGCTTGTGTGTGTGTTTACCAGACAGCCCCCCCACAAAGGCCCTGGCCCAGGTCATGGGGAACCTGAGGTTCCGGGTGAAGGGCCTCAAAAAGAAGAGGGTTCAACCAGCAACCACCTCCCGGCTTGATGAGGAGAAGCCTTTGGGCCGCCCTTCAGGCCGGAGCCCCTTCCCTGGCCAGACTGCCCCGGACCGAGGCCAGACCGCCCCGGACCAAGGCCAGACCGCCCCGGACCAAGGCCAGACCGCCAATGAACCTGGTGAGTTCGCGCATTGTTGTTTTTACCTGCTTGTGTATGTGTTTACCTGTGTGTGTCTACCTGCTTGTGTGTGTGTGTGTGTGTGTGTGTGTGTGTGTGTGTGTGTGTGTGTGTGTGTGCATTTATCTTTTGAGTTTTATACGTCACCATAATCACGAAACATTGACTTAACGACTCTCTCACCGTCTCTGACAGCAGACAGGGCCCCGAGAAAGGACCTGACCCAGGTCTTGGGGAACATGAGGGTCCGGGTGAGGGCACTAAGAAAGCAGAGGATCGAAACAGCTACCATCGCCCTGACGGATCAGGAGGAGGAGAAGCCTTTGGGCCGCCTTTCACGCCAGAACCCCTTTAAGCGCATCAAGATGGCCTGGGCCGACCCAAAGGCCGCCCCCCGAACACCCCTGAACATCAGGATCTGGTCATCGAGGCTGAGGAGGAGGGGGAAGCCACAGCTCAGGCTGAGGGGACGGGCCTCAGGCCCCGGGTCAACAAGTGGCTGAACTTTAGAATGAAGGAAATTTCAACATTCGCGGCCCGGTTCCAGTGTGGGTCGTGTGTGCGCTAAGAAAAAAAAAAGAAAAAAGAAAATAGCATATAAAAACAAAAAAAATAAAACTGGAAAATAAAATGTATTACGGCACCATTGTACAGACAAAGTATGCACGTCAAACATCTGATGGCGCCCGACCAAGTCCACATCGATGTGACATCACACAGGAGGGAAACCCCAGCTTTGTCTAAGCCCGGGTGAATTTAAACAAAGTATTGAAACATCTGATGGGACTCAACCAAGTCCTCATCGATGTTGCATCACACTGAGGTGTGTCATACTTTGTTTAAATTCACCTACGCTAGGAGAAAGCTGGGGTTTCACTCCAGTGTGTGATGTCACATCGATGTGGACCTGGGCTGGACTTATCCGATGTTTGACGTACATACTTTGTCTGGGCCCAGGTGAATTTAAACAAAGTATGTACGTCAAACAACTGAAGTGACCCGACCAGGTCGACATCGATGTGACGTCACACAGGAGTGAAACCCCAGCTTTGTCGGAGCCCGGGTGAATTTAAACAAAGTATTGAAACATCTGATGGGACCCAACCAAGTCCTCATCAGTGTTACATCACACTGAGGTGTGTAATGCTTTGTTTAAATTCACCTGCGCTTGGACCAAGCTGCGGTTTCTCTCCAGTGTGATGTCACATCGACGTGGACTTGGTCGGGTCCCATCCGATGTTGGACGTACACACTTTGTTTCAATTCGCCTGGGCCCAACAGCCAATTCATGTATATTAAATCAAATAAAAATGTTTGCCGAAATCTTCGTCCTCGTGTCTGTTTATAGATGTATATACTCAATGGCAGACACACACTCAGTGACACACACGTGTGTGAGCGTGCCGTGCGCACACACAACAACAGCAGGTGGTGGAAGAAGAACCTGAAAGCCATACTTGAGTAAAAGTACAGATATCTTCCCAGAAAAGGGCCCTGGTAAAAGTAAAAGGCGCCCAATCGAATACGACTTGAGTAAAAGTCTTCCAGTATCTGATATTAATAGCACTTAAGTATCAAAGGTAATTTTCTGATCTTATATGTACTTGAGCATGGAAATTAAAAGTACAAGTAAATACTGTTAATAAAAAATAAATAATAATAATAATTTTCCCATTTGAGATTTATAGGGACTTTGAAAATAAAATCAATTTCCTCACCTTCCTACTCACGCACACATACACATGCACACGCACATACACATGCACACGCACACACACACACACACACAGACAAGAAAGAGAACAGAGGGAGAGACAGACAGACAGACAGACAGACGAGAGACAGACAGACAGACAGATGAGAGAGAGAGAAAGAGAGAGAGAGCGACAGAGACAGAGACAAAGAGTAGGCACAGCGATAGTCACCGCATTGTCTGTGTCGTTTCACGTCGTATTACCCTCTGTGTGAAATGGAAAAATGACTCAAGCAAACTTCACACAAAACTTTACCAGACTCGCCTTGCACTCGTTTCACCCAGGGAAAGATAGTTTCCCAGTCTTTATTGTAGCTGCATTTCCTGTTCTTAGCCGTACGAGTCGTGCTTTCCTCCGTCTCGTGCTGCATGCAGTTTGACCTGAGTTGTATTTCATGTAGGCTACGCCGTCTAGGCTTCGCCTTATGGGCTTGTCCCTGAAAATTCAAACTATGCACCTATCAGCGTGGGCACCGCCCACATTTCCCAACGGTATCGTGTCTATATAACGCTGTGTATACCGTCGCTCATCCTCCCTTTTCTTTCAGCACTTGTGCTTATCAGCGAGAAATTGAGAACTACTATTAAGAAGATGAAAACTTCAACACGGATCTCCCAAGCCGGTGGCAGCGGCTCGGGCGAGGCCGCGGACAAACGGCCCTTTTCAGGGCCACCTGAGGGTGCTCCTGGAGCTAGGTCCTTTTCAGGACTCCTATGCGCCTCCTGTCCCGCCTCCCTGGCACTGGGTGACGGGCACTTGGCGTGCTTTCGGTGCCTCGGCGCCGACCACGCCGCGGCTGCTATGGCGGCCCCCGTCTCCTGTGTCGCCTGCCGGGAGCTGCCAGAAGAGGGGATCCTCTCCATGCATCTCTTCTTTTCCCCTGCGGTGGAACTGGCTGACGCCATCGACCTGTTCAGGGCCGGCCCTGACGATGACGATGGCATCATCGGTTTTTCCCGCTCTCGGGTTACAACCGCCACCGTCGTACAACACGAGGGTCCACGCCGGATGACCGATCTCTTCCGGGAGATCATGGGTGAGGCGGCGGCCATCAAAGGGATTCCCATGCCGGCCCCGCCTCTCGCCCCCGTATCTGACGATATGCAGGGCGAGTGCTTTCGCACCCCATCTTTTTCCCGGAGGGTTACCCAGTGCCCCTTGTTCCCGCCTGTGCAGCACTTGTTTACTGCTGCAGGTGGGGACCCTTCGACCCTGAAGGCTCCGGTAAGATTCTACACAGATTTCACCAACGTGGAGGGATGGGCCGATACTCCCCCCCCGACCGCCTCCAGAAGCAGATTGTCGGCCTAACGGACAGGGTGTTCGTTTGTGCCTCTCAATCCGCGGCAGCGGTCAACAACATCACCCTGCTCTCCTCCGCCATGGTCTCCTTGTCGGCTGACAGGGAGGCCTACGGCCCGGAGGAAGCCGCGAGATGGCTGGCGGTTTCCCGCTTTTCCAGCGCCATCCTCCAGCTATGCCAGCCGATAGCCGTTTCGGCCGGCCGGCATATGGCGTGGGCTACCATGATTCAAAGGGTCATATGGCTCTCCCACACTGTGGTGCCGGAACGAGAGCGGGCCAGCCTCGTCCAGGGTCCACTAGTGCCGGATGGCCTATTTGGTTCCCGGTTCTCCGAGGTGCTCGCTCACCAGCGTTCCAAGGGGCCGCCTCCGACTCCAGCCCCGGTGCAGCAGCAGCCGCAGCCGCAGCCGCAGCCGCCGCAGACGGGGAGAGCAGCGCCACGGACCGGGAAGTTCCGGAAGCTTGCTCCTACTTTTTCTTTCCCTATTACAGTTTTTTTCAATTGCTTGAACACTGTAGACACATGCTTAGACCAAAGTAACACAACAGTAACAACGTTTTTGTTACTATACCTTAAACACATGTAACCATTCCTTAAACAAAAGCGCTGCTTTGCACTTTAGTTGCAATTGTGCAACACACTTGCTCCTTTCTGCAACACACTTGCTCCTGCACACTACACACTATTTCATACATAAGACACTTAATTAAATTAAAAATTAAAATGACGTCTCATTGTACCATTGGGAAAACACATCTATTCAAAATCCTAAACACATTGGTTAACTGAGAATACTTACTTACACACCTTAAAACACTTTCTTCCAAAACTGAACACCAATCAGCCAGCTACAAAAAGGCCTCAGTTAAGCCATTTTGAGAACTTTGCAAGCATGGATGAAGCAAGAGCAAGAGGCAGAGGTAGAGGAGGAAGAGGAGGACAGAGACATAGAGGAGGACGTGGTGGAAGAGGAACATTATTTCCGATGACATAAAAGCCACTTTGGTGGACCATGTCATAAACCATGGCCTGACTATGAGGGAAGCTGGGCAGAGAGTCCACCCTAATCTAAGCCTTTTCACAGTTTCATCCATAATAAGGACAATCCGACTGGAAAACAGGTATGTCTTCAACTCTCTACTTTCTACTCTACTTAGACTGTATCTAGAGTATTTGCTGTACTGTACCATATCACATGTACTGTATTGCAGGGTGAATATGTACAGGTAAGTGTTACAGTCCTATACATTTACAATACAGTATTGGTGTCATCCAGTTACAGCTGAATATGTGCCATTTTATCAGTACCACATAGATACATTCAGAGAGGTACCAGGTACCTGTTCGATGGGGTGGGGGTTCTGTATGTGTAGTACTGTAGTTGAGTGTTTTGAGTAATGCCATCCAAAATATGTACTGCATGTATTTTGTTTTGTTACAGAGCATCTTGGAAATGGATGGAGCTGCACAGCCTCATGAATTTATTTTCATTGATGAGGCTGGATTCAACCTCAGCAAAACAAGACGACGGGGTCGTAACATAATTGGCCAAAGGGCAATTGTGCCAGTCCCGTGGCAGCGCTTGGAGATGGCGCGTATATGACCGCCAACCACATGCTCGCATGCCTCTTCTGCAGGCAATGGAACAGGCCTGCGGAGACATCGACTTAGGGTCAATCCATGGATGGATTCGGCACACAAGGCAATATTTTCCCCGATGCTTAGCGGGAGAAAACATTGCTTGTGATGTTGATGAGATCCTATGGCCAGACCCCAACAGACGGCAGGATCCATAAGCCCACCCATGCACAATTGCCATGTTTTTCTGTGTTTACACTACAGTAGGGTTTATTTTTGTTTTATTTTTGCTCAAACTGTATTTACTGCACTGTAATGTACAGTACTGCAATGTACTGTACATTACATTACAGTACATTATGGTTGTGGTAAAAACGTGCCCTCTGTGGAACTGAATAAAAACAGTGAATATGGAAGACTGCAGTGTTTTATATAAAGTTGACTAGTGTGTTGCTGCTGATCTGAAAGTGTATTCATATGATGCAAGTGTGTATCATTTTGTCATCAGAGTGCCATTTTTACAAAGAATTGTTAGGTTTCGATAGCCGAGTTTCAATTTGACATAGATGTGAATGGTTTATTTCCCAGTGTTGTGTCTTATTTGCTTGTGTGTTGAGTTTTGACACAATGAGCCAAAATTTGCAAAATGTGTTCAAGCAATTGAAAAAAACTGTAAAGAAAAAAGTAAAGACCGTTCGGCCGAACGGCAGTACATGGTACCTAAAGAGCGATATTCCTCAGGCCACCTGCGTCCTACGCTTGTGGTGCGTTCCTCCATGTTGCCTCTTTCCCCCTCTCAGCCCGGTGGCTGTAGGGTGGCGGTCGGACGGCGTGTTCACATGGCCTCTGGTTCACCTGCTTCTAAGACGCGGCGTCCCTTGGAGCCTCGTGGACGGATCAGAGACTCGTTGCACGAGCCCGTGGATACGGCCGCTTGTACCGGTCTCCTGGTTCCCCACATAGGTGAGGAGACGGGTCCGCGCGCTGTGGTTACAGCCTGCGGACAGCGCATGCGCACAGGTGCTGCGGCCGTACGGCTCGCTCCTTGTTCAGCGGGCACGAGCGCGACGTCTAGACAGCTCGTTGTTTTTACAGCGGCTGGTTCTGGTACGTCTCCTACGCTCGCTGAGCCTCCTCCCTTTCATGGGAAGCCCCCTTGGTTCACACGCAGTATGGAGGCGGTAGGGGCAGAGGAATACGGGTTATTCCTGGACGGTCTCTCTCCGACCGCTATGCGTGTTGGCAAGAGCGGTGCGTTCTGCAATCATGGTTGGACACCACGTTGAGATGGGGCCATCCCATACAGTTCAAGCGTCGTCCCCCACCCTTTATGGGGTTGGTGGAGACTACGCTACGGGACCCGGCTGCGAGCACGGCTCTAGCAGCAGAGATGGCACGTCTCTTGGTAAAGAGGGCCATCACTGTAGTTCCCCCCCACGAGTCTCACCTAGGGTTTTATTCCCGCTACTTCCTGGTTTCCAAGAAGTCAGGGGAAAAGAGACCTATTCTGGATCTTCGCGTGTTCAACAGATTCGTTGCCACGAGGAAGTTCAGAATGCTCACTGGCGGAGCGTTGTTCCGGTGTGTGAGAGAGGGCGATTGCACAATATGATCATGGAGCGTGTTATAAAGTGAATATGTGTGCAATATGACCAGAGATGTTTGTTTATTGTGGATGGATAATTAATACGGAAAGCGTTTGTTCTTTTGACTCCTGCAGCATATATCGGTACAGCGAAGGGGCAGTCCAGTGCTACAGCCCCAACGTCTTGGTCCAGAACTATTTGTCATAAAAAGTACAAGCCAAGGGAGTACCATCATGTGGCTGTCCATATTGCCTCCCACAAAACAAGATAGGTCCCAAAGTTTGTAGAGAGAAAGAAAGAAAGAAAGAAAGAAAGAAAGAAAGAAAGAAAGAAAGAAAGAAAGAAAGAAAGAAAGAAAGAAAGAAAGAAAGAAAGAAAGAAAGAAAGAAAGAAAGAAAGAAAGAAAGAAGAAAACTTCAGAAGAACAATAGGGGAGCGCTACATGCAGCACTCACCTAATAATTGTCCTGAAAGCAAGAATTAGCTTTTAAGGGTTGAACAGGCCAATATATATATTTTAAATCAATTATATAATCGAGAAATCAGAGCATGATGCATTCCAATCGTAAATAATTATAATTCAAGCAAAAATAATTAAAAAATAATTGTTTAGAGGGCAAAATAAATGCATTTGTACTCTTTTGTGGCAATCAAATACATAATTAACATAATCGAGATCAGTCAGATAAAAACAGAACATAGCTTTATTCATCATTTTCTGTGCGTTTGTGAGTGAACAATTTTGTTTGAATAGTGAACGATTTTGTTTGCAAAGTAAAACATTTTGGTTGACTTGAGTACGGATGGCGTGCTCACACTAGCCAAACGATCTAGACTTCGGGGGGCAAACGTACTTGAGTATTACAGATGGCTAGTGTGAGTGCGCCCTCAGACATACCTGTTATGCCCTGCTACTTGCCTTGTTTAAATTGTACACACACACACACCACTCACACACACACACACACACACACACACACACACACACACACACACACACACACACACACACACACACACACTCCCCATTTACCCAGATTTGAGCTTTTCTGCCATGAGACTTTAGAGATTAATCTTAAATTTGATTAGAGATTTGTCCTTGACTTTAAAATGTTGTTCCCATGGTTTCCACCACTAAGCTTTAGTGGTGGCTCTCTCTCTCTCTCACTCACTCACTCACTCACTCTCTGCTGGTTCCCTTAGTGCTGGTTCTCTCTCTCAGTCTCTGCTGGTTCCCTTGGTGCTGGTTCTCTCTCTCTCTCTGCTGGTTCCCTTGGTGCTGGTTCTCTCTCTCTCTCTCTCTGCTGGTTCCCTTGGTGCTGGTTCTCTCTCTCACTCTGCTGGTTCCCTTGGTGCTGGTTCTCTCTCTCTGTCTGCTGGTTCCCTTGGTGCTGGTTCTCGCAAATCTTGGAAGTATTAAGGGATTAATTTACTAACTAACTGCAAGTTTGAAGTATTAATAAAGTAGTAGTGAATAGTAAATTCATGCTGAATCGAGCATTATAAATCAATGCTCCTACATGAATACTTATTATTAAGCAATTCATATTGTGTCTTATATATAATACATATTATAAAAATTATCAAATTATCTTAATAATCATTCATTACTGATTCATTACTTGCTTACTAATGAGTATACACGCATGAAGAATGCTTCATAAATGAGGAATTCATTATTTAATACTGCTTAATTTATGCTTCAAAGTTGCAGTTATTCTAAATAACTGAATCAGTCCTTGAGGATAGTGTATGTTCCTCCTCTGATAAAGCTAAATCTAATTGCAACGGCCATTAGAGCTGATTTCAGTATTGTAGCCACCGCCGCGGCATCAAGTCCCACAGTCAGTGATACCAGAGTTGCAATACGACCACACCTCATATCCTTAAAGATCTAGGTTGCAAAAAAATCTCCAGACTTGCCCCTTTTAGGATTGGCTCCTTTAGAAGCGTATGTAGAAGTGAAGTAGGGCTGAACAATTTATTTAAATATTGTCAAAATCGCATTATTGCCAAGAGCAATATCCAAATTGAAGGAGCTGCAATGGTTCTATCGATGTAAAATATATCAATGTACATTTATAACACCATTATAGATTAAATGCTGTAGTGTTGCAGAGGCCCTGTTATACACATTTATTTTTCCCAAATTGAAGAAAAAACAAATGTTACATCACGATTTTAGATTTCTCTCTAACGATGAAAGTTGTGATTAAAAAAAGATATTCTCTCTAATAATGTTGCAAATGCATGTCTCACACACAATATCTGTCAAACGATATCACAATAAGATTATTTTACTGTCAAGCCCTGGAGTTCATTCTAGTACTGCCTTTTATTTAGCAGTGCTCAGAGGAAAACGTCGTTCTTGACTCCAATGAACAGATCATTGAGATATTACTGTAACAGCAGTGTTCTAACAGTGGGAAATAGCCCATTTTTGCGGTTCTTTAGAATACGATTAATCTGAAATATTTTTCAACAAGCTATTTTGTATTGCAAGCAAGTATCGTCCAACCAAAATCCAAGCAGTGGATGTAATTTGCAGTGGAGAACCGCAGGCTTCACCCTGACCTTCGCCTTGGCCTTTGAGGGCGTTTCATCCCACGTCTTTAATATCGGGCGATAGGAGCCAGCAACATTTCATATCAAATAGTGCTCGAGGCCTTTGTGCTGCTGGGCTGAATCCGAATAGGTCTCCTAAAACATGTGCTGGTACAGAAGCACTGGCCACTATCGGGGACCAGTCACACAGTATTATACTTCACACTGGCACTGTACACAGCATCGTCATTTGTGCATTGGCCCCAAGTATCGGGATCAATTGTGTCAATGTCAGGATTCAATGCTAATTCAATGCAAAGTTTTGTTTGTGGCATACTTCTGACATGAAAGCATTTTTCCCATTGGCAGCCTCTAGGGGCTTGAGTGGCAGCTACAGTTATAATTATAGCCATATGATTACCGCTATAAGACGTAAGTGTTGTCCAGTGGACCAGAATAAAAATATTTTATAGAGAACAATTCCTGGATTGGTTTGCACGTGTATGGCCACATTTAATTCTTTAGGAACATTGTAGTTCAGATATCTTTTAATCGGGTACAGTATAAAAAAAAAAAATAGTGCAGGTTTAATAGTTACATTATTCATATATTCAACAATGATGGATACTGGATAATGGCAAAATTTGGATAGGTTTCATTTCTTAAGACTCTTAAGACTCACAGTTTCAAGGTTTTATACAGGTTTCATGCGTTTGAAAGGAAGGACTCTGTATTACAATAGATTATGCTTCCGTTTTTTTATGCAATCTTCTCAGTGCTATGACTCACCTTGTTTAACCTGCCATAGCTGCATTGCTGTTTCTTTCACTCACAGAGGAAAAAGGCTGGTTTATAAGCCCAACACACCTGTCCTCCATTTGCTGTTTTCCAAGGGGACCCTTTGGATTTCCATTAACTATATCTGGATCATGGCAACCTTTTGGGGTGCTCAGATAGACTGTGTAATCAGGTTAAACATCGATAGAGAAAAGGAAAACAACACTATCGTGGTCCAGACACACACACGCGCACGCACGCGTTCGCACACACACGCACACACACACACAAACTGAACATATACACATATGGAACACACATAATGAAATACACGCAAACACAAACACACAAACACACACACATGACCCCACCCACAGGCATACACACAAAGAAATGGTTATGAAAATCGAATGCGAAAAATATAGCAATAATACAAGACCAAGACAAACAGAACCAAAAGGACCCATAAAGGAGCATAGGATCTATTGAAGTAGCTTTCATGACCCAATCCCTTTGTACGACCTTTAAACGTATTGTCAGGTAAACACACTATCGATTCATTCACATATTCTTCAAGGTGGAGGTGTGTGTGTCCGAGGGTCAGGGTATGAGTGCTTTTGTGTGTGTGTGTGTGTGTGTGTGTGTGTGTGTGTGTGTGTGTGTGTGTGTGTGTGTGTGTGTGTGTGTGTGTGTGTGTGTGTGTGTGTGTGTGTGTGTGTGTGTGTGTGTTTGTGTGTGTGTGTGTACCGACAGCAATATATTTTTTCACCTTCTTATGACAAATGTACTTGGCATTGGATGAAAGCGTCTGCTAAATGCCCTAAACATAAATGTTAATGAAGTGACTCCTGAAAATGACAAAAGCCAACTATGCCATTGGATGTCACCTGAGAGGACGACGAGCTCTGACGCACACTAATGCAACACTGAATCTAACAGAAACCCTCTCTCATCCAGCCATGAATACATGCATCTCTAGTTATTATTTCCATGCATCTATTTATGTTTTTGACTGATAATAAGCTTTGTTGTTCGGATGGATTAGCGTAAGACTTATTTCTGTCTAACGTTATCAATGAATGGTAGTGGAGAGGAGGAGCAGGTGTGCATTAACAAGGACCACTCAGCAGCATGGCTCCCAGCTCCAAGTTCATTAAAATTAATTAGGGGTCCAAGCCAACAGGTTGGATCCCTATTGTTTTTGTAAGGATTATTATTCTTCCCGCGGTGAAAGTGGGACTACAGCCCAAACCGTAAATGGTGCACACGCGCCAATTACATGACTAGATCCAGAATCGGCACCGCTACTCAGATAACCAAATCCAGACATGCCGGCCACTAGGTGGCGCTATACCAAGGAATACGCGTTTGGGGCTATAACTCCCACACCGAACCTCCCAGAGTCCAAAAACTTGTACACACAGATGCACTGGAGTCTGCTGCAGCTTTTGGTCTAGGCCACGCCCATTTGCGTCTATGAATATTTTTCGCTAAATCGCAAAAACCGCAAAACTGTTTTTTCCCTACTCCTCCCACATTTCTTGACCAATCAACACCAAACTTTGCACACGACATCGTCAGACGCACACGCAAAGAAATCTTAGACACTTTTTTGATCCGACCTTCGACGACAAAACGGTAGCGTTTTGAATATTGGTTTATTAGCTAAATTAGACGTGAAAAATAATAATAAAAAAAAATCTAAAATTAGACATCGGATCGAGTCCAAATTTTACACACATGTCGGTGCTAACCTTAACAGCGTTTGCTAAAGAAATCGGAAAATTACGCCCTAAGGGGGCGCAATAAACGAGGAAATTGTATATCTTCTAATTGGCCAAAGCAATGTTCTTCAAACTATGAGGAAACCACCAAGGGGCAAACCCGAGTCTATATAAGAAATATGGCCAAGAATTATTAATGTGGGCGGGAGTTATTTGGAAAAGGAAAATTGTCTTCGGAAAATTTCGCCACAAGGCGGCGCCAAAAAACTACGACATTGTATGTCTCCTAATTTGCCAATGGAATGTTCTGAAAACGCGTTTTGGGCTATAACTCCCACACCGAACCTCCCACAGTCAAAACCTTTATATCCACAGATTCACTGGAGTCAGCTGCATCTTTTGTCACACGCCGTGTTTTGAACACATGCTTCGCGTTGTGCCGGCGAAATGCACATTTCTTGTCGCGTTGTGCCGGCGAAATGCACACTTCTTGGACCCCTGCATAACTGCTTGCAGTTCTAGTTATTATTCAATTTGTTAATGTAGAAATGGTTGGAAATGTTGTGGCTCTATGTTGTGGCTTTGGTCTATGTTGTGGATCTATGTTGTGGCTCTATGTTGTGACTATGGTCTATGGGGTGGCTCTATGTTGTGGCTATGGTCTATTTGGCTCTATGTTGTGATTATGATCCATGTTGTGGCTCTATATTGTGGCAATGGTTCATGTTGTGGCTATGGTCTATGTTGTGGCTCTATGTTTTGGCTATGGTCCAATTTGTGGTTCTATGTTGTGGCTATGGTCCATATTGTGGCTCTATGCTATGGCTATGGTACATGTTGTGGCTATGGTCAATGTTGTGGCTCTATGTTTTGGCTATGGTCCATGTTGTATGGAAAGCCAAGAAGGCCACAATCCGGACCTAGAATGGCGCGGTAAAAGTGCAAAACCGCACGGAATCTGTACGGAAACCGTACGGAAACCGTACGGATTCCGTACGGTTTGGCAAGAATTCCGTACGGAATCCGTACGGTTTTGAATGACTAATAGCCGCGGCTATTAGTCATTCACTCCGGCTATTAGTCATTCACTCCGGCTATTAGTTATTCACTCCGGCTATTAGGTATGCAGAACGAGCCCCTCCCTCTTCTTTGCTTGACCACTAAGTTTGAAGGCTGTCTAACCAATCAGAGCTGCAGTGCCTCGATGCTTCGCTGTAACATAAAGCTGTGTTGTCTTTGTTAGTTTCACTACAATGTAATGACCACCACTAGCTAGTGGAAAATACATTTGTGTCTAGTACAGCGATATATTTGTATATGTTAGGCTATATATTGAGATGGCAGCGTGCAAAATACCCGACAATATTCGGGGATGTCCTCATCCCCAGATTGTTCTCGATATGCAGTAGCCAGCTAGGCCATAACATTACATAACATGAACATGAACTGAATAAATGCCAGGTATATAGCATATCGGAGACTGGCACACAATCAGTGCATTTGCAAATGAGAGCCTGCAGTATGACCGATCTTGTGACATGTGGTCGGAGAGAGTCGTGTGTGTGTGTGTGTGTGTGTGTGTGTGTGTGTGTGTGTGTGTGTGTGTGTGTGTGTGTGTGTGTGTGTGTGTGTGTGTGTGTGTGTGTGTGTGTGTGTGGGTAGAGCAAGTTGTTGAAGGAAGTGTTTCTACTTGACGTTACAATATTTCATGGATGCAAGCGAGCCAAGACAATCAATCTATATCTATAGCCTACATGACAACACACACACACACACACACACACACACACACACACACACACACACACACACACACACACACACACACACACACACACACACACACACACACACACGCACACACTTTAAACACACTGGTAAAGCAATAGGAGCCTGCATTGGCTAAAGTTGTTGCGATGCGCGTTATTTTAACAGGGAGGGGCAAAGTTGTGCATTACATTGATCCTGAAAGCCTATGTCCTAGAATAATTCATTTGTATTCCGTTTTAGGCCATCTCACTAAAGGTCACTTAAATGTAGCATATTTAAGCTCACCAAGTCCAATATTCAGAATGAAAAGCATTTATTCACAAATACGTTCTATTTTTTTGACAAGCGGAGCCGACAGTCATGTGCAAGTATGCAAATTAGCCATGTGCGGCAAACAGAAGATAGACGCAATGAACTGATTTTTGTGCATAGTTGTGGATATGTAGGCTGTTTAGTTGTGGTTGTTTGTGGTCTTAGTGAAACAGTCTTGCCTTGGAGTTGGAGAAGTTGGAGTGATTGTGTGAATGTGCGAGAGAGAGCGCACCTGCCGTGGTGATGTTGGGCTTGTTGTGGGCTTTAATGTGATCAATGATGTATCTGTCTGATCGTATTAGCTGTAGATGGATGGTTAAATAATGTCACAAGATCGGTCCTACTGCAGGCTCTCATTTGCAAATGCACTGATTGTGTGCCCGTCTCCGATATGCTATATACCTGGCATTTATTCAGTTCATGTTCATGTTATGTAATGTTATGGCCTAGCTGGCTACTGCATATCGAGAACAATCTGGGGATGAGGACATCCCCGAATATTGTCGGGTATTTCGCACACTGCCATCTCAATATATAGCCTAACATATACAAATATATCGCTGTACTAGACACAAATGTATTTTCCACTAGCTAATGGTGGTCATTACATTGTAGTGAAACTAGTAAAGACAACACAGCTTTATGTTACAGCGAAACATCGAGGCACTGCAGCTCTGATCGGTTAGACAGCCTTCAAACGTAGTGGTCAAGCAAAGAAGAGGGAGGGGCTCGTTCTGTATACCTAATAGCTGGAGTGAATAACTAATAGCCGGAGTGAATGACTAATAGCCGGAGTGAATGAATAATAGCCGCGGCTATTAGTCATTCAAAACCGTACGGATTCCGTACGGAATTCTTGCCAAACCGTACGGAATCCGTGCGGTTTTGCACTTTTACCGCGCCATTCTAGCTCCGGATTGTGGCCTTCTTGGCTTTCCATAATGTTGTGGCTCTATGTTGTGGCTATGGTCAATGTTGTGGCTCTATGTTTTGGCTATGGTCCATGTTGTGGCTCTATGTTGTGGCTATGGTCCATGTTGAGTATATGGACAATTTTTTGGCTCTATTTTGTGGGAGCAGCTAAAAGGTTTGGGCTTTGACAGTGCCTGTTGTGTTAGGGAGCCTTTTTATATATATATACATATATATATATATATATACATATATATATATATATATATATATATATATATATATATATATATATATATATATATATATATATATATATATATATATATATATATATATATATATATATATATATATATATATATATATATATATATATATATACATTAAACATTGACTCAGGGTTGTGATGAACTTTAGTGAGGGCCGCACAAATACACTTAGTAGATTCTGTCTCATATGAACCTCAAGCACGTTGTCCACGTTATCGACTACCTCGATGAGGAAATAGAAATCGGTTGCGGCTATTTTCCACACGTTCTAAAGTGAGCCTGTGAAACGGAGCTACGCCACACAGCCGTCTGAAATGAGGTACCTCAGACACCAGGGGCGGACTGGCCATCGGTAGGTTCGGGAGATTTCCCGAACGGCCGGACGATTTCAGGCCGAGCCGGCCGGCCGTAATTCTTTTAGATATTTTTTTTTTATTATTATTATTATTGTGGCGAGCAGCGCGGGAAGGACGAGACGGGAGCCCAGGTTTAAATGGCGGCGCAACTCTCGTGCCTCAGTACACCGCACGACCCCGAGAGCTGCCTTTATTCAAACACACCACATAACAGAAAACAAGGCACAACTGACCAACACACACAACACTCTCACTAATGGTCCCGATCACACCACACATCACAATTAACACACAAACAATAAAGAACCCAAACCCGTTAACCCCACTTAACCTAATAACACAACAAGTTATACAAAGACAATAAAACCCCTTTTCCCCAAACATTATGAATACCCAGACTCCCCGGGGGTAGGAGTCGCCACATTATTATGTATTTATATATATTTATTTGTTGTAAAAGATGTAAAAAAAAATGAAAAAGTTAAGTAAGCCGTGATTTGGGGTGGCCTGCTGCCACTTTTTCCTAAAGCAATATTTGACCATAAAGTAGGTCTATAGATGCTCATGCCCCCACCGACTCACCGGCAACACCTCCCTGCTGGGTGTAGCCCCACTCAACCAACCACCCAACAACATTCAGGCCAAAACACAATACTCAACTAGCCTGGCTCCGCCCGCCTAAGTACTTAGGCGGGCGGCTCAATTTGAATTTCCCTTCAGTACTAGGTCTGGACCTACTGTATGTAATTTGGTTTTCTGGTGCCGCCACAGCGGCCGCCAATCAGCGAACAGAGGGCGTGTCTGAGAACAATGACGATAAAGTCGTACGCCAGTTTGAGTTGTTGTAGGTCGGTAGTTGATTTACAATGTGCAATTTTTCCCTGATAAATTAAATTCGACGAACAAAACCTGCAGCTGTCGTTGAAGGACATTTTCGTGCAGACCGCAAGGTGTTTGGTTTGGTTACAACCTGCGCGTGATTCCCGGCGCATGACATACGTCACAACCAAACGTTAGCGATTGGTTATGGCAGATCCAGAGTGGCACTGGGCAGATCCAATCATTTTAAACTTCAACAGACACCCGCCTTCAAGTGAGTTAACGTTTGTCAATTGATTAGGTCCAGACTCTCTGTACAAATTAAATGAAGTGAAGTACGAGAGTCTGGTAGAACCAGGCTAATACTCAACCAGGTAAATAGATCAACCTGGCAGCCCCCCCGCAACCCCGCCCCCCCCCCCCCCCCCCCCCCCCACCAAACACACACACACACACCAAAACACACACACACACACGCACACGCACACACACACACAGCAAGCGGAGGGCAGAGAGGACAAGAAGAAAATAATTTATTTACCTTATCTTGACCCAAGAAGAAACCAAAAACATTTAGAGCACATACATATAGAGAAGACAATTATTTATGAATAATATAAATAAACTAGGTCAAAAGGAGCCGGCACCACGCCGCTTATGAGATAACAAAAAGTTAATGTGTATTTCTCTCGTAACTTTTTGTCATTATTAAAGAGAAGCCTAATTCTCAGATATGCGTGTTGGATGGCTAGGGTGTAGGTCTGGGAAGAACTTCAGGCCAAAATCTTGCAAGCGAGCCGCTGGGTGCAGGTGCAACGAGATGGAGCACTTGCTGAGTCATTTCCTGTACGGCTGGAGCCACAGGTTGAAGCGTATGCGTCCTTTGAGACCCCCTTTGATATATAAGAGACCTCAAAGTACAGCTTACTTAAATGTTGTCGACCTGCAGTCACCTATTGCATCACTTCCTTTAGGGCTTCGGCCTCCTAATTGATCATTGTAGTATAATTGAATGCCCTCTTTCATATATATGATACCTCCACCACTGGGACGTGGCAACAATTCTCCAAATCCATATGGGGAGGGGGGGGGTGATGCTTGTGGACAGTAGGGTTGTACACTAGACATAAATAGGAAGCAAACTCAGGAGAAGGAATGACCTCTCACAAATATATATTTAATAAATTGTTTCAAATAACCCTGCCTCGTTAAATCATTGAGCTTGGTGTTTTGCTTTCAAAAATAGGTTATAGAAGAAGTCTAAACTGCAGAAAATAAAAACATCCAAGCTGCCTTTTAAGGATACCTTGGAATATCTGTCTATTTTTTAACCATCGGACCCTAGTTTACGACAAAAACAACACAATGGACGGCAGCTCCTTTGCCGCGTGGTTTTTTAGAGCCATGTAAGGATTAGAGGGGCTGGTCGATAGCAACCACCATAGCAACCATGACGGTCAAGTGACTGGATGCAGCCCCGTTGAAAAAAATAGAATACCACCCTACACACTGAGGAGAATAATGATATTTAAATTATTATGACCATGAAGTCTTTATTTGCATGGGTTTACATTTCGTTCTGTGTAGCATGGAAAAATCTGAGAAACACTCCCATTCAGAATGCATTGGTTTACATTTCGTTCTTTGGAGCACAGTTATTTTTATTTATTTATTTTCAGTTTTTGTGGAGGTGCTTCAAAGATGCTAATTTTTCTGCAATAATCCAAAATCCAATGGAAAAACCCGTTGGCTTTTTGTCAAGGGAAACCCAGGTCGACGCTCACTTCCGGGTTGGCCAACATACGTCATCCCTCCACCACTCTATACTGTAAAAACACATGTTCAAGTTGAATGATAATGCATGAATCTATTCATGCTATTCATGACAATTATTTTGGCCATGGTGGATCCAGATCTGCTCCGGAGCATTTCTGCACCTCGGGCAACAGCGCAGGGTTGCCAGGTCCTGCCTGCAAAAAAACGTCCTGCCCACATACCGTTCAAAATCCACCCAAAATGTCACTGTTCACGAAAACGTACACTGTCAACGTATGCTTTTGGCGACTGGGTTGGCTCTCAGATAAACGGGTTTCTAACAAGATGATATTGTAGCGTCACAGGGTTTGGGAGGAAGGGGCGGGCCTTCTGAGAGGGGGCTCCGGGGGCTTCCTACAGGGCGGGAGTTTTGGTTGTTGTAGTTTTCCGGTGGAGCTGTGCCTGCCTGTCCGATTGTGGAATCCAATAAACCTGCTATCAAGCTTACTTCGCTCAATACCTCGCCTGTGGTTATTACAATATCATTAAAAGTTACATAAAGTAACGGTTTAATAACACAAACGCAGGAAACACGTGAGCTGCTAGTTTAGCGAAAGCAGCGTCCCTAGCAACCTGACGTCGTTGAAACATGCGAGCGAGACGATTAAATCTTCCTAATAACTATAGAACATTCATTCATTTCGGAGGGCGCGTGTTCAGGGTGACGCTTTGGTCAGGCAAAGCGTGACCCTGAACACGCCTTGCGATGTGGACAGACGTATCTATTTTACACCTTGGCGTGATACCGGGTATGTAATGTAAGTATAATAAAGTGTATGGGCGTTGTCCTTATACCGGGTTGTATCCTTATATCCTTATAGCCTACTCATCAAATGAACAGATTTAGCAAAAAATTTGAGTTATTTTTTTTCCAACCGTTGATTTGAGTTTTGATCTTAAATCATTTACACCTGAATAAAATGGCTAAAACCCTAAATGCACAGAGCAAAAACATATATGTGGCATACATACCTCCCGCGACCTGTAGAGGCGCTTGTTTTTGATACGCTCCAGTGCAACCCTGTCTCGTCAAAATTACGTTCCCAGAGAACTATTCGGCATTCTCAATTACGTTTGTCATAAAACGTATTTTGTCCGCGATTACGTTTTATTGAACGTATTGCAAATACGTTCGTCCTCAGCCTATTTTTTGCCATTTATTAACCTCTAGGATTATGTTTGGTTGAAACGTATCCCAGATAGGTTAAATGTCAACGTATAGCACATTATTGTCATTAAGGCATATCTTCCTTTCAGGGAACGTTTCATTTAACGTATTTTGTCTGAAAAACGTATCTTGGCTGTGAATACGTTTTATTGAACATATCGCAAATACGTTCGTTGTCAACCTATTTTTTGCCATTAATTTACCTCTAGGATTATGTTTGGTTGAAACGTATCCCAAATATGTTAAATGTCAACGTATAGCACATTATTGTCATTAAGGCATATTTCCCTTTCGGGAAACGTTTCATTTAACGTTATTTTGTCCCTGATTACGTCTTAATGAACATATTGCAAATAGTTCGTTCTCAACATTTTTGTTGTTATTTATTTAAGCTACCTCTTGGATTACATAGGCGACATTTAATTGAAACGTATCCTTAATAGGCTACGTTAAATTTCGATCACACATTATTGTCAACATATAGCCTAGGCATAGGCCTACCTCTCGGGGAAGCGTACGTTTGATTGTAATGTTAATAGTCCAACGTTATATCAACATGTCACAAGAGGAGAAATTAGCTGCTGACGGGGTAACTGTAGGAGCGGGGGTTGCTTTGTTGATTTCTTTATCTAGGGCTATAGCTGTGGTCAAAGCGGGAAGTGTGCGTTGTCTGGGCGGCTGCCTGAACTGAGCTGCAGGAAATTATGTTCAGATGTTTCTTTATTCATTCATGAAGGCTATACCGGTGAACGGTGACGTCAGACTCACGCCCACCTACAAACCAATCAATGTCCAGTATCAGCCTGTCCTCTCGGAAAATACGACCACGTAGGTGGTTTGTTCCGCCACAGATTACGACCCATTGGAATTTATCCAAAACGAGAGGTAATAGGATATTTTTCCGTGAAATGGCGGAGGCGGACAATAGGATATTTTAGTATTTGGGTTTGATAGTTATGACGAAGAATATTTTAGCTCGACAGAAAAACATGGTTGCTATGGTTGCTATGGACGCTGAAAACAGCAGCTCGCATGCCGTTTAAATCATGGCTATAAAACCTTTTTCTTTGCTGATTATGCTATTTTACGTAACCGTGTAACGATATTTAATTTAACAACTTTAAAACAACTTTAAGCCCGGAAGGAAAAGATAATTCACCGCCGGAAGTGGGAAGGCCCATGCAAGTGAACGGAGCGTTCCACGGCATAGAGTGGCGAAGTAACGCCCCTTCCGGTAGGGCTCATGGGACCTATGAGATCGAAAAATATGAATGGGTGTCAATGGAGAGAAAATAATTATTTTCTGGTCCCGGTCTTTATATGCCCTGGATTACACATATGTTGTTTGTGGATTTAAAGGATAATTTTTCATGCAAAGAGTTCGACCGTTTATTGTGCAATTGTTCAGATAAAGGCTGTAGAGAAAACACAACGAGAAAGACTACACGGCTCGTATGTGACGTCACGCTCCCTGCGACTGGCGTGGAGAAGACCGACAATCTTCCCATCGGCATAACTGAAACTCTGCACGTGCCCCGACTTATAATGGTTTTCACCTCTTTCGATGCTTTTATCCTCCCCTTGGAAAAAGCGGTGAAGTGGGGCAGAGAGATCGCCATCTCTGTGCCGAGTTCCAAGGGCGGGTGTGGTGACGTATATCATATGCGTCGAGAGCAGCGAAGAGCTGTAGTTCACAAAGCGGCCTCACATAAAACCTAAAATTATCAAACTTCTTCACGAAAATTTTTAGTTTTCTTTGCATGAAAAATTATCATTTAAATCCACAAACAACATATGTGTAATCCAGGGCATATAAAGACTGGGACCAGAAAATAATTATTTTCTCTCCATTGACACCCATTCATATTTTTCGATCTCATAGGTCCCATGAGCCCTACCGGAAGGGGCGTGACTTCGCCACTCTATTGAGAAGAGCCGTTTAGTAAATAAATAAATAAATAGATTTATTTATTTATTTATTATACGGAGACCACCAGACTTCCTCGAGGTAACAAGAATGGTCGATTAAATTCAAGATGGGAGAATGGCGATAGGGTGGCGTACGGTCCATGGCCTTGCGTCTGAATTTCATTCATAGAATTACCGAGTTGATGGTCAATGGTCAGATACAGATCTTGTTATAACGATAATTGAATAAAAGCTATGGTCAACTTATAATATTTTAACTAAAATAATTATATAATTATATATATAGAGAGAGAGAGAGAGAGAGAGAGAGAGAGAGAGAGAGAGAGAGAGAGAGAGAGAGAGAGAGAGAGAGAGAGAATGTATATTTTAATATTTAATGAATTAAATAAAATAAAGGCTTTAAACATGTGACATGCCTACGTTTTTTTGCCACGTGACAAAAAACGCGTCACGTGACTCTTACGTTCGCTAAGGTTGTTCTGCTCGCAACCCTTTCTCATCAAAATTACGTTCCCAGAGAACTATTCGGCATTCTCAATTACGTTTGTCTAAAAAAAGTATTTTGTCCGTGATTACGTTTTATTGAACATATTGTAATGACCTCGCCGGTGACATAACGATGTCGAGTCATTAGTAATTGAAGGAACTTTTAATGAACCAAAACCAGGTCACTGAAACCCGTAACCAATGGCAGAAATCCCACCCAAAACAAACCCTGGTTACCCCGGCAACCCCCAACACGGTCTCACTCATGTGCAGGCCCCCACCCTCGTGTTCTTCCAAGGCCCTCCCCCAGCTGACCTAATGATTCGCCCCCACATTGATTGACAAGAAGAACATTACAATACATGCACACAGAACCACGCGGCAAAGGAGCTGCCGTCAATTGGGTTGTTTTTGTCGTAAACTAGAGTCTGATGGTTGAAAAATAGACAGATATTCCAAGGTATCCGTAAAAGGCAGCTTGGATGTGTTTATTTTCTGCAGTTTAGACTTCTATAACTAATTTTTGAAAGCAAAACACCAAGCTCATTGATTTAACGAGGGAGGGTTATTTGAAACAATTTATTCAATAAATATTTGTGAGAGGTCATTCCTTCTCCTGATTTGACTTCCTATTTATGTCTAGGGTAAACCCCTACTGTCCACAAGCATCCCCCCCCCTCCCCATATGGATTTGGAGAATTGTTGCCACGTCCCAGTGGTGGAGGTATCATATATATGAAAGAGGGCATTCAATTATAGCCTACTACAATGATCAATTAGGAGGCCGAAGCCCTAAAGGAAGTGATGCAATAGGTGACTGAGTCGACAATATTTAAGTAAGCTGTATAGGGTCTCTTATATATCAAAGGGGGTCTCAAAGGACGCCTACGCTTCAACCTGTGGCTCCAGCACTACAGGAAATGACTCAGCAAGGGCTCCATCTCGTTGCAACTCACCCAACGGCTCGCTTGCAAGATTTTGTTCTTCCCAGACCTACACCCTAGCCATCCAACATGCATATCTGAGAATCAGGCCTCTCTTTAATAATGACAAAAAGTTATGAGAGAAACACACATTAACTTTTTGTTATCTCATAAGCAGCGTGGTGCCGGCTCCTTTTGACCTTTTGACCCCCGACTTCAAAAACGTGGCCACAGGCCAGCTGTGTCTACACACCTTTAGCCACTAATGTACACCTCCATCCCACAAAGAATGGGGACTAGAAACTAACCTCTGTCTTATGTACATTTACTGTACTGTTGGAGGTCACGCCCCCTTTTCGAGATAGCTAGGGATGCTAAAATGTTTACACACATTTCCCGGGGCCCCGTGAACGACATATCCGAGATTTGGAGTTTTAGCCCTTAGAGAAAAAAAGTTTTCCCAAATGGAGTGTCATTTGGACAAAGCCCCTCAGAAGTGTAGCCTGCAAGACCTAATGGTTCAGAATGTGGTGGAAAAACAGTTTTTGAGATAGGAAGGTCCTACCGCCCTGAAATTTTAATACCTTATTCTAGGGCCTTACTGGGACCTCCACACCGAAATTTGGCCCGGTCAGACCCCGAGGGCAGGCCCCCCCTTCCTGCCCTCGGGGTCTGACCTTCCTATCTCAAAAACTGTTTTTCCACCACATTCTGAATCATTAGGTCTTGCAGGCTACACTTCTGAGGGGCTTTGTCCAAATGACACTTTTTTTCTCTAAGGGCTAGAACTCCAAATCTCGGATATGTCGTTCACGGGGCCCCGGGAAATGTGTGTAAAAATAGCATCCCTAGCTATCTCGAAAAGGTCGGCAAAGGGGCGTGACCTCCAACAGTACAGTAAATGTACATAAGACAGAGGTTCGTTTCTAGTCCCCATTCTTTGTGGGATGGAGGTGTACATTTGTGGCTACAGGTGTGTAGACACAGCTGGCCTGTGGCCACGTTTTTGAAGTCGGGGGTCAAAAGGTCAAAAGGAGCCGGCACCACACCGCTTATGAGATAACAAAAAGTTAATGTGTGTTTCTCTCATAACTTTTTGTCATTATTAAAGAGAGGCCTGATTCTCAGATATGCATGTTGGATGGCTAGGGTGTAGGTCTGGGAAGAACTTCAGGCCAAAATCTTGCAAGCGAGCCGCTGGGTGAGTTGCAACGAGATGGAGCACTTGCCGAGTCATTTCCTGTAGTGCTGGAGCCACAGGTTGAAGCGTATGCGTCCTTCGAGACCCCCTTTGATATATAAGAGACCCTATACAGCTTACTTAAATGTTGTCGACTCAGTCACCTATTGCATCACTTCCTTTAGGGCTTCGGCCTCCTAATCGATCATTGTAGTAGGCTATAATTGAATGCCCTCTTTCATATATATGATACCTCCACCTGTTACGGTAGGTGGTGGTGCGAGCAGGCAGGTAGGACCCAAACGGTTTCTCGAAAACGGCACTTTATTCAAGCCTAAGCGCTAAGGCACAAGAATCAGGGAACTCGGGAGACAACTCGGAACTCGGGAGGGAACAAGGAACACGGAACACGCAAGACTAACCACCAACACTAACCACAGCAAACCACGATAAACCACAATGACAGCACAAGGAACAAAGGAAAGACGAGGGCTTAAATAACAAACACAACGAGCAACAGCTGAGACACATTAGGGGAGGGAACAGTAATCAACACAGGAGGGAAAACCAGGGAAACACACACACCCTGACAGTACCCCCCCCTTAAGGGTCGACTCCCAGGCGACCCACGACAAGCAAAAAACAAAGAAAGTCCAACCCAAAACGGGTGGGTGGAGGGGCGCCAGGAGGGGGGAATCAAAAAAAATAAATGGACTGGGGCAGAGCCGAGGGACGTCAGGCGGGCGGCCAGAAAACTGCCCCAGGGCATGGCAGGGAGCCTCAGGCGGACGGCCTGGGGGGCAAGCAGAGGCAGAGTGAAGTCGGAACCCTTCCGGAGGCCGGCGGCAAGGACGATGAGGGCTCAGTCCCTCAGGAGACCTGCAGTGGCGCAGAACCCCCTCAGAAGGCCGGCAGCGGTGAAGGCGGAACCCTTCAGGAGGCCGGCGAAGGCGAGGTAGAGGGCGGGTCCCCTCAAGAGGAAGGCCAGGTAGAGGGCGGGTCCCCTCAAGAGGAAGGCCAGGTAGAGGGCGGGTCCCCTCAGGAGGCAGGCCAGGTAGAGGGCGGGTCCCCTCAGGAGGCGGGCCAGGTAGAGGGCGGGTCCCCTCAGGAGGCGGGCCAGGTAGAGGGCGGGTCCCCTCAGGAGGCGGGCCAGGCAGAGGGCGGGTCCCCTCAGGAGGAGGGCCAGGCAGAGGGCGGGTCCCCTCAGGAGGAGGGCCAGGCAGAGGGCGGGTCCCCTCAGGAGGAGGGCCAGGCAGAGGGCGGGTCCCCTCAGGAGGAGGGCCAGGCAGAGGGCGGGTCCCCTCAGGAGGAGGGCCAGGCAGAGGGCGGGTCCCCTCTGGTGGCAGGCCAGGTAGGGGGCGGGTCCCCTCCGGTGGACAGGGTAGAGGGCGGGTCCCCTCTGGTGGAAGGCCAGGCAGAGGGCGGGTCCCCTCTGGTGGCAGGCCAGGCAGAGGGCGGGTCCCCTCTGGTGGCAGGCCAGGTAGGGGGCGGGTCCCCTCTGGTGGAAGGCCAGGTAGGGGGCGGGTCCCCTGTGGTGGAAGGCCAGGCAGAGGGCGGGTCCCCTCTGGTGGAAGGCCAGGCAGAGGGCGGGTCCCCTCTGGTGGAAGGCCAGGCAGAGGGCGGGTCCCCTCTGGTGGCAGGCCAGGTAGGAGGGCCCCCACAGGCAGGAGCGGGGAGCGTGCCTCCCCTGGACGGTCTGGAGGGCGGACCCCCACCGGCAGGAGCAGAGGCCGGTACCCCTCTGGAAGGAGCAGGGGGCGGGCCCCCTCAGGCAGGAGCGGAGGGCGGACCACCTCAAGCAGGCGAAGAGGCCGGTCCCCCTCTGGAAGGCTAGGAGTGGGCTCAGGAACCGGACAGGGCTCGGGGACCGGAGTCAAAGCGGGAGTGCCAGGAGGAACCGGGTGGTACCCCAAACTCTCCCAGCGAGCTATCGCCTTCATAAAAAATGAATCCTGCAGCTCACGGATAACCGGGTGGCACCCCAAACTCCTCCAGCGATCTATTGCCTTCAAAATAAATAAATCCTGCCGCTCACGGCTAACCTGATCGTCCGCTGGGTCCATTCGTGGTGCTGTCATTCTGTTACGGTAGGTGGTGGTGCGAGCAGGCAGGTAGGACCCAAACGCAGACGGTTTCTCGAAAACGGCACTTTATTCAAGCCTAAGCGCTAAGGCACAAGAATCAGGGAACTCGGGAGACAACTCGGAACACGCAAGACTAACCACCAACACTAACCACAGCAAACCACGATAAACCACAATGACAGCACAAGGAACAAAGGAAAGACGAGGGCTTAAATAACAAACACAACGAGCAACAGCTGAGACACATTAGGGGAGGGAACAGTAATCAACACAGGAGGGAAAACCAGGGAAACACACACACCCTGACACCACCACTGGGACGTGGCAACAATTCTCCAAATCCATATGGGGAGGGGGGGGATGCTTGTGGACAGTAGGGGTTTACCCTAGACATAAATAGGAAGTCAAATCAGGAGAAGGAATGACCTCTCACAAATATTTATTTAATAAATTGTTTCAAATAACCCTCCCTCGTTAAATCAATGAGCTTGGTGTTTTGCTTTCAAAAATTAGTTATAGAAGTCTAAACTGCAGAAAATAAACACATCCAAGCTGCCTTTTAAGGATACCTTGGAATATCTGTCTATTTTTCAACCATCGGACTCTAGTTTACGACAAAAACAACCCAATTGACGGCAGCTCCTTTGCCGCGTGGTTTTTAGAGCCACGAGTATTAGTGGGGGCGGTCGATAGCAACCACCATAGCAACCATGACGGTCAAGTGACTGGATTCAGCCCCGTTGAAAAAAATAGAATACTTCCCTACACACTCAGTAGTAGCTTAATGATATTTAAATTATTATGACCATGAAGTCTTTATTTGCATGGGTTTACATTTTGTTGTGTAGCATGGAAAAATCTGAGAAACACTCCCATTCAGAATGCATTGGTTTACACTTCGTTCTTTGGAGCACGTTTATTTTTATTTATTTATTTATTTTCCGTTTTTGAGGAGTTGAGGATTTTTCTGCAATAATCAAAAATCCAATGGAAAACCCGTTGGCTTTTTGTCAAGGGAAACGAGGGCGACGCTCACTTCCGGGTTTGCCATCATACGTCATCCCTCTCCACCACTCTATACTGTAAAAACCGTAAAAACACATGTTCAAGTTGAATGATAATGCATGAATTTATTCTTTATTCTGCCATAGTAACACGGTAAATAAATGGCAAAAATAGGCTGAGAACGAATTCGTATTTGCGATATTGTAGCGACCCTGGGACAGTTAAATAGTTTGTGTGTTATGTGTTGCATTGTATTTCGTTGTCCGTTATGCCAGTTGTTCTGTGTGCATGTATTGTAATGTTCTTCTTGTCAATCAATGTGGGGGCGAATCATTAGGTCAGCTGGGGGAGGGCCTTGGAAGAACACGAGGGTGGGGGCCTGCACATGAGTGAGACCGTGTTGGGGGTTGCCGGGGTAACCAGGGTTTGTTTTGGGTGGGATTTCTGCCATTGGTTACGGGTTTCAGTGACCTGGTTTTGGTTCATTAAAAGTTCCTTCAATTACTAATGACTCGACATCGTTATGTCACCGGCGAGGTCATTACAATATGTTCAATAAAACGTAATCACGGACAAAATACTTTTTTTAGACAAACGTAATTGAGAATGCCGAATAGTTCTCTGGGAACGTAATTTTGATGAGAAAGGGTTGCGAGCAGAACAACCTTAGCGAACGTAAGAGTCACGTGACGCGTTTTTTGTCACGTGGCAAAAAAACGTAGGCATGTCACATGTTTAAAGCCTTTATTTTATTTAATTCATTAAATATTAAAATATACATTCTCTCTCTCTCTCTCTCTCTCTCTCTCTCTCTCTCTCTCTCTCTCTCTCTCTCTCTCTCTCTCTCTCTCTCTCTCTCTCTCTCTCTCTCTCTCTCTCTCTCTCTATATAATTATATAATTATTTTAGTTAAAATATTATAAGTTGACCATAGCTTTTATTCAATTATCGTTATAACAAGATCTGTATCTGACCATTGACCATCAACTCGGTAATTCTATGAATGAAATTCAGACGCAAGGCCATGGACCGTACGCCACCCTATCGCCATTCTCCCATCTTGAATTTAATCGACCATTCTTGTTACCTCGAGGAAGTCTGGTGGTCTCCGTATAATAAATAAATAAATAAATCTATTTATTTATTTATTTACTAAACGGCTCTTCTCAATGCCGTGGAACGCTCCGTTCACTTGCATGGGCCTTCCCACTTCCGGCGGTGAATTATCTTTTCCTTCCGGGCTTAAAGTTGTTTTAAAGTTGTTAAATTAAATATCGTTACACGGTTACGTAAAATAGCATAATCAGCAAAGAAAAAGGTTTTATAGCCATGATTTAAACGGCATGCGAGCTGCTGTTTTCAGCGTCCATAGCAACCATAGCAACCATGTTTTTCTGTCGAGAGCTAAAATATTCTTCGTCATAACTATCAAACCCAAATACTAAAATATCCTATTGTCCGCCTCCGCCATTTCACGGAAAAATATCCTATTACCTCTCGTTTTGGATAAATTCCAATGGGTCGTAATCTGTGGCGGAACAAACCACCTACGTGGTCGTATTTTCCGAGAGGACAGGCTGATACTGGACATTGATTGGTTTGTAGGTGGGCGTGAGTCTGACGTCACCGTTCACCGGTATAGCCTTCATGAATGAATAAAGAAATATCTGAACATAATTTCCTGCAGCTCAGTTCAGGCAGCCGCCCAGACAACGCACACTTCCCGCTTTGACCACAGCTATAGCCCTAGATAAAGAAATCAACAAAGCAACCCCCGCTCCTACAGTTACCCCGTCAGCAGCTAATTTCTCCTCTTGTGACATGTTGATATAACGTTGGACTATTAACATTACAATCAAACGTACGCTTCCCCGATAGGTAGGCCTATGCCTAGGCTATATGCTGACAATAATGTGTGATCGAAATTTAACGTAGCCTATTAAGGATACGTTTCAATTAAATGTCGCCTATGTAATCCAAGAGGTAGCTTAAATAAATAACAACAAAAATGTTGAGAACGAACCTATTTGCAATATGTTCAATAAGACGTAATCAGGGACAAAATAACGTTAAATGAAACGTTTCCCGAAAGGGAAATATATATGCCTTAATGACAATAATGTGGTATACGTTGACATTTAACATATTTGGGATACGTTTCAACCAAACATAATCCTAGAGGTAAATTAATGGCAAAAAATAGGTTGACAACGAACGTATTTGCGATATGTTCAATAAAACGTATTCACAGCCAAGATACGTTTTTCAGACAAAATACGTTAAATGAAACGTTCCCTGAAAGGAAGATATGCCTTAATGACAATAATGTGCTATACGTTGACATTTAACCTATCTGGGATACGTTTCAACCAAACATAATCCTAGAGGTTAATAAATGGCAAAAAATAGGCTGAGGACGAACGTATTTGCAATACGTTCAATAAAACGTAATCGCGGACAAAATACGTTTTATGACAAACGTAATTGAGAATGCCGAATAGTTCTCTGGGAACGTAATTTTGACGAGACAGGGTTGTCCAGTGGGTCGTAATCCGTGTCAGTACAAACGACCTATACCGTCGTAAAATTGTGCGGACTTGTTGGGATGCGTCCTGCGCACTGCACCTTTAATGTGCATGCGCTCGTGTGTGTAAAGTAGGTGTTTTCATTAGTCTGTAGGTTAATTGGTCTTCAAGTAAAGTGAACTCTGCAGACACAGGATGTCTCCAGGTTTATGATTCACCAGCCATTGCTCAAGGTTGTTGCATTTTATGAAACAAATTTGTAACGCGGGATTATATTGTGATTTGTTTTTGTAAACCAATGTCTCCCCCTTTGGGCATCGATGGAAATACGGGCACATTGGATTCAGAAAAGTTATACGGCTTTATGGCTGGAGTGGCGGACCCTAGCGCGCCACCCCTCCCCCTCCTCTCCTCCTCTCCTACTCTCTTCCTCCTCTCTTCCTCTCCCCCTCTCCTCTTCTCCTCCTGTCCTCCTCTCCCCATCTCCTCCTCTCCTCTCCATCTCTCCTCCATCCTAATTTTCTCCTCCCCTTCTTTCCTCCTCCCCTCCTCTTTTCCTCTCCTCCCCCCTCATCTTCTCCTCTCGTCCCCCCCTCCTCTCCCTCCCCTCCACAATCTCCTCCCACGAACCTTCAACCATACTTTCACTCCTGGCACGTGCTGCCTCACAGCTCACTGCAAATGGAAAGACAACAATGTAGAATAACAAGGATATGAAAATGAGCCTGATCGTATCGGGTTGAGTATTGGCTGCTCTTTCATGATTTATCCAGCAGTGAACCTACGTTATTATGGGATGATTGTATCTTCATGGTTTAAGCATGTCGGAGCATATTCATTTGTTTGACTTGAACCCAAACACGAGTTGAAATAGATGATAAAAAGACAGATAGATAGATGGATGGATGGATGGATGGATGGATGGATGGATGGATGGATGGATGGATGGATGGATGGATGGATGGATGGATGGATGGATGGATGGATGGATGGATGGATGGATGGATGGATGGATGGATGGATGGATGGATGGATGGATGGATGGATGGAAGGATGGATGGATGGGTGGATGGGTGGATGGATCGATGGGTGGATGGGTGGATGAATATATAGATATATTAATATATTGTTTAATTATTTGATCATAGGTGTTTCCGTAAACATGGAGACTATAATTGTAGAACCTATACTGATACAGAGTAATCTTGATTTACATGCATGCTAATTTGAAAAACCCGAGCAAGCGTAAACGCGTTTTTCGAGGAGTTTCCAATCATTTTATCTTATATGTGTTAGTAGACGAGCAGCAGGCCGATGCGAGGTGACCAAACGGCGGAGGTCTGCTGAGGTGTGAGGTCGCGCCTCGCCTCGGCGCGTGGACACTTGGCAGCGTGTCAAACCAGAGGCATTTGGCACGAGCCCCGCAGCACGGATAAAAAGGAGCGCTTCGAGCCGTTCTGCACATTCACTCTCGGACCTTCCTCCATGCAGGACCTTTGTCTGTTGTAACCCCGCAGGATTATCACACTACAGAAACAATGGACGCTATTACTGCGCAGTGTGGGATTATTTCCCCCGGAGGACAAGCTGCAGACAGTCACAGTGGGGCTGTGATGTGGAGACCGTGGGACACACCGTGTGGACAGAACGAGGCACACAAGGTAGGCTAGGACCTGAGTCATCAACTGAACGACTTCTTTTTGCAATTCATTGCACGTTACATTAACGTTAACTTTGCAGTTATTTAACACCATGCTTTTCTGTTATAGTTGAACTCCAACCATGGGGAACTTCACGATGCAAAGCACTCCAAGAACTTGCCCATCACACATCCAGTCAAGTAAGTTTGGTTATGAATCCTGCAGTCTATTGTCCTGATTCCCAGCACCCTGTTGGTCGATCTCAGTGGTTTTCTTTTTTTATTAACTGTTGTTCTCCTTCTTTACTTCTTCTTTATAGGTTGTACTGGCCGAAATCCAAATGTTTTGACTATCTGTACCAAGACGCCGAGGTGCTGCTGAGTAACTACCCAGTCCAGGCCACCATCTGCCTGTATCAGGAGGGGGGCAGCGGGGACGAGGGGTCCAGCGGGGACGAGGAGTCCAGCGGGGACGAGGAGTCCAGCGGGGACGAGTGCTCCAGTTGGGGAGAACTCAGTGACGAAGAGGAGGATTTCGAAATGGAGATTAATTAAATTGTCGCTGGAATGAACAACTGGAAGAGCAAAGCTGCATAACTAATATATATTTTTAATTTATTTTTGTACACATCTGTAAATATTTATATTTTCTACGCTCGCTGGCAGATTTCTGTCAATTAAGTTATATCTACCAATTTGTCTACCTTTTTTGTAATTTCGCTGAATGTTGCAATAAAATGCATTTGAAACTTACACTGCTTGACTTGGCTGGGTGTTTCTGTACATATTGGGTCATGAATTTCCTGATAGGATTGCAGCTACAGCTTGAGAATATGTCGTAGCCTACAGTCAACAAAGTTGTTGAATCGAGGTTCTGCATTGAAACCGATGCAATGAATAAAATAATCATATCATAAATAAAATAAAGTCTATATATCAAGTCAGTGAAGGAACAACAGAGCGCACGCGTTAGGAGCTGGCCCCCACCTCGCCAGAGGATGTGGGTTGTGCCACAAACCAACAGCTGGGGAGGAAGCAGCAGCCCGCGTTTGGAGAGGCGACACCTCGCCAGGCGCTGCGGCCTGCGAGAGGAACCCGATAGGGGCCCCATGTCCCGGAGGGGATACACACGCTACGCTACCCAGCGGGACAGCTTCCCGTATAAAGAATTGTTGTCCTGCATCGATGGGATACCGACATTAGAGCCTGGATTATATTCAAATCATGGTTTTCACAGGATTTCGTTTAATTTTTCATCAAATGTGGTTTAAAACGCCACTTACATTGCCCGACAAATAGCTCACTAATGAATGAGAACTTACAAAGTGCGGAAATTGCACACCCTGTAAATGGTGTGAACACTGTGAGTTTTACGGAGCTGGGAGGCTTCGGTTACATAGACGGTATTAATAATAGAATTGACTTGGTGATCGAGTTGCAATTTATTATTATTTATTTAGATCACATAATTTTGACCACACATAAAAGTGACCTTCATGCAATCATAGTCTCAAACAACATGAAAAGTGAAGTTTGTTTGAATACTAACCGACTATTTCAATGATAAAAGGTCATAATGTCGCCTTTTTCTTTAGCATATTGTTATTCTTATAGTAGTCTCAATGTCTTTATCGTAGGCCTATATTTTGTCGTAGGCCTATAAGGATTTATTAAATTCCCCATCGTTCAATTTCTACCTATAGCAGCACCACGTCAATTGTTGGCCCCTATAGTGAAGAATGTGGCCCTGCACAGGAACGCGCGGGCTGGTGTTGGTGTCAGTGTCGGTGTCAGTTGTGAAGTCTGAACACCTTTCTCATTCTCTGGGAAACGCCTTGGACGGGCAGCAGGCTCGCGTCTGGCGCCATTCTGCTCAAGTGACCTCTTCTGAGCCCTTTAAGCGCTGCAGTCTTATTTTGATCAACATAACACGCAATTGATAATTCAGGAAAGAGCAGAGAATTGTACATAATCATTTGCATGAATAATTTGCAACTTGTTCAAAGAAATAAGAAACTGCTTTTTTGATGTGCGAAAGTTATACAATGATGTAAAGATTGAAGTAGTTTTGAGAATTTCCATTCTGATCTGAGAAATGTACCAAAGCAACTTAGAAAAACTGTTCAAACCGACCTCTCTACCATACGTGTGTGCATCATAAATCTGTCCTGTACGTATAATATTTGATTGCAAAATATTGTAATGGAAGTCTTAGCACAATGTGATATGCTTAATGGAAAAGGTACTGCATGTAAAAATTCCTCCCAAAGTCCTGCTCACTGGGTATTTCAGAGAGAATAAGCTTACAAGAAAAAAATACAACAGAAAAGAAACAGGACGTTTTTCATTTATTGGTTACAGCAGCGAAGGAACATGAGGGAGAAAATAGAGGACTTTAGTGGCCTCTGTGGCCTTCCAACGACCCAGTCGCCAAGAAAAAACGTCAGTGGTGTATGTTTCCATGAACACTGGATACGTAGCATTTCAACGTAAAAAATAGCGTGTTATACCTACAATATCCACGTGTGCCGCTGTGGAGGCGGGTTTCGGGGTTTGGGTTTCACGGCTTTCGCGGCAAATTGTGGACACGATTGTTTAGGGGGGGGGGGGGGGGGAGACTGTTGATGACCGGGGAGGGGGGGGGGGGGGGGGGGGGAGAGACACGTTTGTTGAGGGACGACGACGACACACGATTGTAGGGGGAGGGGGACACGTTAGTTGAAGGGGGGGGGGGGGGGGGGGGGACACGTTTGTTGAGGGGGGGGAGACACGTTTGTAGGGGGGGGGGGGCACGCTCGACAACGAGAGTTGGTTTTTATTGAACGCTCGACAACGAGAGTTGGTTTTTATTGAACGAGACTTCAACACGGAACAGCTGCGCGAAACGATGGTCACGTCACTCTCGGTGACGGTGTCGACAATAATGAACACACGAACAATGTTAATAGAACAACACACAACCACATAACATCCCGAACCCATTAACCCCACTTAATCCTAACAACAAAACAAGTTAACAAAAGCCCCATTTGTCAACTGAGAACCCCAATTCCCAGAATCCCCCGCGGCTCCGGAACACGGCGTAGCTTATATTAATCTTTATTATCTGAATGGGAAATGCAATATTTTAGGACAGATACACCATTAAACGCGTTTCTAATGACATTTCTAGCGAGAAATGTACATTTTCCTTACATAATCTTCAGTCAGTGAATGTGTATGATCTTTATTAATCTTTATTATCTGAATGGGAAATGCAATATTTTAGGACCGATTCACCGTTAAACGTGTTTCTAATAACATTTCTAGCGAGAAATATACTTTTTAATTGCATAATCTTCAGTCAGTGATTGTGTCTGATCTTTAGTTTTATAGTTATTAGGAGGAGTTATTTTGATCGGCTCGCTCGCATGTTTCAACGACGTCAGGTTGCTTTCGCTAAACTAGCAGCTCACGTGCTTCCTGCGTTTGTGTTATTAAACTGTTACTTTATGTAACTTTTAATGATATCATCTTGTTAGAAACACGTATATCTGAGAGCCAACCCAGTCGCCAAAATCATACCTACGTTGACAGTTTACGTTTCGTGAACACTGGATTACGTCGCATTTCAACATAAAATAGCGTGTTATACACACACACACACACACACGCACGCACATGCACACACACACACACACACACACACACACACACACACACACACACACACACACAAGCACACAAGCACACGCGCACGCACGCACGCACGCACACACACACACACACACACACACACACACGCACACGGTGCATTTCGCTGCTAAAACCACAACAAAAAAATATTCCCTCAAATATTATTACTTTCAAAACGTTGGCCAAAATGGCCAATAATATCATTTTTTTTGGGATGCTTCTAGGACATTTTGGGTGGATTTTGAACGGTATGTGGGGGGCACGTTTTTTGCAGGACCTGGCAACCCTGCGCTGTTGCCCGAGATCTGGATCCACCCCGGCGTGGTGCCGTCTCCTTTTGACCTTTTGACCCCAGACTTCTGGGGGAATAGCTGAATCAATTCATTAGTCAATCAGAAGCATGTAAATATCTTTCCGGTGGCGTAAGAGGACAAACAAGGTATCCTTCAACATCTACACTTCCAGGCGATTGCAACGGTGCCACACATGAGCATATTCGAACATGTTTAATGGTAGTAATTAGCTGTCGAAATTGGAGGCCTTAATCAATACTGAGCAGCTATTGATTTGCATCCCGATAAAGATTTGTCACAAATGACATGTTATTTAGCATCTACACGTTGAGCTGAGTCCAATGACACCAAGAACGACACTCTAGCTAATGGTAACATGTATTTTACATGGTACACCTAGGTCTAGGACATGATGTCGGTGTAGCAAGAGGCCGAGCTTGATCTCATTGGACTCAGCTTAACGTGTAGATGCTAATTAACATGTAATTTGTCAAAAATCTCCATCGGGAAGCAAATCTATAGCTGGTCATTATTGATAAAGGCCTCCAAAATCGACAGCTAATTACTACCCCGAAACATATTCAAATATGATCATGTGTGGCACTGTTGCAATCGTCTCGAAACGTAGATGTCAAAGGACACCTTGTTTGCTCTGCTGCACCACCGGGAAGATATTTTCATACTTCTAATGGATTGATTCATATTTTAAGGTTCTCGGAGTGAGACTTTAAGTGGCTGCAGCAGAAGTGTTGAGACGAAAGATGATATCAAGAGATTTATAGAATATTCCCATTCACATTATCATTCTTCGTCGTAACATCCGACCAAACATCCTTTACATTCACAGAGCGAAGATTATGAAAGTCCAGGCTCAGCAAGTGCTCCATCTCGTTGCACCTGCACCCAGCGGCTCGCTTGCAAGATTTTGGCCTGAAGTTCTTCCCAGACCTATACCCTAACAGTCCAATATGCATATCTGAGAATCAGGCCTCTCTTCAATAATGACAAAATGTAATGAGAGAAATACAGATTCACTTTTTGTTATCTCATAAGCGGCGTGGTGCCGGCTCCTTTTGACCTTTTGACCCCAGACTTCAAAGACGTGGCCACAGGCCAGCGGTGTCTACACACATTAAGCCACAAATGTACACCTCCATCCCGCAAAAAATGGGGCCTAGAAACTAACCTCTGTCTTATGTACATTGACTGTACCGTTGGAGGTCACGCCCCTTTTCCAGCCTTTTCGAGATAGCTAGGGATGCTAAAATGTTGACACACATTTCCCGGGGCCCCGAGAACGACATATGCAAGATTTGTAGTTCTAGCCCATAGAGAAAAAAAGTTTTCCCAAATGGACTGTCATTTGGACAAAGCCCCTTCAGAAGTGTTGCCTGCGAGACCTAATGGTTCAGAATGTGGTGGAAAAAAAGTTTTTGAGATAGGAAGGTCCTACCGCCCTGAAATTTGAATACCATATTCTAGGGCCTAACTGGGACCCCCGCACCAAAACTTGGCCCGGTCGGACCCCGAGGGCAGGAAGGGGGGGCCTGCCCTTGGGGTCTGACCGCGCCAAGTCTCGGGCAGGAAGGGCCCCCCCTTCCTGCCCTCGGGGTCCGACCGGGCCAAGTTTCGGTGCGGAGGTCCCAGTTAGGCCCTAGAATAAGGTATTAAAATTTCAGGGCGGTAGGACCTTCCTATCTCAAAAACTGTTTTTCCACCACATTCTGAACCATTAGGTCTTGCAGGCTACACTTCTGAGGGGCTTTGTCCAAATGACACTCCATTTGGGAAAACTTTTTTATCTCTAAGGGCTAGAACTCCAAATCTCGGATATGTCGTACACGGGGCCCCGGGAAATGTGTGTAAACATTTTAGCATCCCTAGCTATCTTGAAAAGGTCGGCAAAGGGGCGTGACCTCCAACAGTACAGTAAATGTACATAAGACAGAGGTTAGTTTCTAGTCCCCATTTTTTGTGGGATGGAGGTGTACATTTGTGGCTAAAGGTGTGTAGACACAGCTGGCCTGTGGCCACGTTTTTGAAGTCGGGGGTCAAAAGGTCCAAAGGAGCCGGCACCACGCCGCTTATGAGATAACAAAAAGTTAATGTGTATTTCTCTCATAACTTTTTGTCATTATTAAAGAGAGGCCTGATTCTCAGATATGCATGTTGGATGGCTAGGGTGTTGGTCTGGGAAGAACTTCAGGCCAAAATCTTGCAAGCGAGCCGCTGGGTGCAGGTGCAACGAGATGGAGCACTTGCTGAGCCTGGACTTTCATAATCTTCGCTCTGTGAATGTAAAGGATGTTTGGTCGGATGTTACGACGAAGAATCATAATGTGAATGGGAATATTCTATAAATCTCTTGATATCATCTTTCGTCTCAACACTTCTGCTGCAGCCACTTAAAGTCTCACTCCGAGAACCTAAAAATATGAATCAATCCATTAGAAGTATGAAAATATCTTCCCGGTGGTGCAGCAGAGCAAACAAGGTGTCCTTTGACATCAACGTTTCGAGACGATTGCAACAGTGCCACACATGATCATATTTGAATATGTTTCGGGGTAGTAATTAGCTGTCGATTTTGGAGGCCTTTATCAATAATGACCAGCTATAGATTTGCTTCCCGATGGAGATTTTTGACAAATTACATGTTAATTAGCATCTACACGTTAAGCTGAGTCCAATGAGATCAAGCTCGGCCTCTTGCTACACCGACATCATGTCCTAGACCTAGGTGTACCATGTAAAATACATGTTACCATTAGCTAGAGTGTCGTTCTTGGTGTCATTGGACTCAGCTCAACGTGTAGATGCTAAATAACATGTCATTTGTGACAAATCTTTATCGGGAAGCAAATCAATAGCTGCTCAGTATTGATTAAGGCCTCCAATTTCGACAGCTAATTACTACCATTAAACATGTTCGAATATGCTCATGTGTGGCACCGTTGCAATCGCCTGGAAGCGTAGATGTTGAAGGACACCTTGTTCGTCCTCTTACGCCACCGGAAAGATATTTACATGCTTCTGATTGACTAATGAATTGATTCAGCTATTCCCCCAGTAGTCTGGGGTCAAAAGGTCAAAAGGAGACGGCACCACGCCGGGGTGGATCCAGATCTCGGGCAACAGCGCAGGGTTGCCAGGTCCTGCAAAAAACGTGCCCCCCACATACCGTTCAAAATCCACCCAAAATGTCCTAGAAGCATCCCAAAAAAAAAAGATATTATTGGCCATTTTGGCCAACGTTTTGAAAGTAATAATATTTGAGGGAATATTTTTTTGTTGTTGTTTTAGCAGCGAAATGCACCGTGTGCGTGTGTGCGTGTGTGCGTGTGTGCGTGTGTGTGTGTGTGTGTGTGTGTGTGTGTGTGTGTGTGTGTGTGTGTGTGTGCGTGCTTGTGTGTGCTTGTGTGTGTGTGTCTGTGCATGTGCGTGCGTGTGTGTGTGTGTATAACACGCTATTTTATGTTGAAATGCGACGTAATCCAGTGTTCACGAAACGTACACTGTCAACGTAGGTATGATTTTGGCGACTGGGTTGGCTCTCAGATATACGTGTTTCTAACAAGATGATATCATTAAAAGTTACATAAAGTAACAGTTTAATAACACAAACGCAGGAAGCACGTGAGCTGCTAGTTTAGCGAAAGCAACCTGACGTCGTTGAAACATGCGAGCGAGCCGATCAACTCCTAATAACTATAAAACTAAAGATCAGACACAATCACTGACTGAAGATTATGCAATTAAAAAGTATATTTCTCGCTAGAAATGTTATTAGAAACACGTTTAACGGTGAATCGGTCCTAAAATATTGCATTTCCCATTCAGATAATAAAGATTAATAAAGATCATACACATTCACTGACTGAAGATTATGTAAGGAAAATGTACATTTCTCGCTAGAAATGTCATTAGAAACGCGTTTAATGGTGTATCTGTCCTAAAATATTGCATTTCCCATTCAGATAATAAAGATTAATATAAGCTACGCCGTGTTCCGGAGCCGCGGGGGATTCTGGGAATTGGGGTTCTCAGTTGACAAATGGGGCTTTTGTTAACTTGTTTTGTTGTTAGGATTAAGTGGGGTTAATGGGTTCGGGATGTTATGTGGTTGTGTGTTGTTCTATTAACATTGTTCGTGTGTTCATTATTGTCGACACCGTCACCGAGAGTGACGTGACCATCGTTTCGCGCAGCTGTTCCGTGTTGAAGTCTCGTTCAATAAAAACCAACTCTCGTTGTCGAGCGTTCAATAAAAACCAACTCTCGTTGTCGAGCGCGCCCCCCCCTACAAACGTGTCTCCCCCCCCCCTCAACAAACGTGTCCCCCCCCCCCCCCCCCCCCTTCAACTATCGTGTCCCCCCCCCCCCCTACAATCGTGTGTCGTCGTCCCCCCTCAACAAACGTGTCTCTCCCCCCCCCCCCCCCTCCCCGGTCATCAACAGTCTCCCACCCCCCCCCCCCTAAACAATCGTGTCCACAATTTGCCGCGAAAGCCGTGAAACCCAAACCCCGAAACCCGCCTCCACAGCGGCACACGTGGATATTGTAGGTATAACACGCTATTTTTTACGTTGAAATGCTACGTATCCAGTGTTCATGGAAACGTACACCACTGACGTTTTTTCTTGGCGACTGGGTTGCTTCCAAACATCTCCCTGAACCTTTCTCCGGTGGGTCTTTCCCAAGGCGAGGTGAGACGTTTGGTGTTATAAGGGGTGTGAAGTATCCACACTTCCACCAGGTCAGACGGGCTGACAAAGATACGCCTGCTCCCCAGCCCTCTTAGTAACAGCCCTGCCCTTCACACCACACACACCAACATTCATAACCAACTTTTCATGTTGTTTACAACACCATTGTTGTAAATGCGTAGTTTATAAATATTTAATTTGATTAGAGTTTTTCTAGTTAAAACTCAGCAAATTAATATTCACCCTCTCTCCCCATCCCCCACAATCTTCGACCGTAACCCCATGTTTGCAAGGCATTGATAGATAGATAGATAGATAGATAGATAGATAGATAGATAGATAGATAGATAGATAGATAGATAGATAGATAGATAGATAGATAGATAGATAGATAGATAGATAGATAGATAGATAGATAGATAGATAGCATATATCTTATCTTATCTTTTATGGATCGGCTTCACTAGATATTAACCCTTTGTGACCCTAAGCACCTTGGGTCAGTTTCTTCTCTGTGGCCCTAGCCTAGAGGCTCTTTCCCAGGGCTAGGTGAGACACAGGGTGGTACCAGTTAGTGTTGGCAGGGGTGTGAACATTGCACACCTCTGGGTGAAGACGTGTTTACCTTGCTAGATTGTCATCCATCCCTCTAACCCCGCCTCTGACCAGCACTTCAAATTCAGTCATACTTTCATAAGCTGCATTTGAATGTATCAACTATTGTTTGTGATGTCTTTGCATTTGGAATGCACATTTGCATGGGGATTATCAGCCATGATTTATTTGTTAATCATGTCTAGGAGCAACTTTGGTTAAGCGTCCTGCTCAAGGATGCACATAGGTAGTCTGCAGAGCTAGTCGTTCGAATCCAGAGCCATTGGGCTGGGAGTCAAACACCCTGACCGCTATACTTTCTTACCCCTTCTCTCTGGTCTGGTCTGTCTGTTTTGTCCAATGCAGAACAGCAGAGACTCTCTTTGTACCCAAGGCGATAGATCCATTTGGTCACATTGCCCACTCCCAAAAAAAAAAGTCCTAAAGTCGTGGATGTAAATGATAATATATCTGATGTACATTTTGTCGTCCCTGACCTTCCTAAATTTTCCCCTGAACTCTGCTGAGCTCCAGTGCAGTTCAGACTCTGGTTGTCTTCTCCCGGGAGAAGGTGAGACGTACGGAGGCTCCACCAGGGGTGTGAAGTCGGCACACCTCTGGGTCTGTGGTCCTTCAGACAGAACAACACTGCAGCTCGTCAATGCTGCACTGCTAGCCAGCACTTCATTTAATTCAGCACAACCCTGCCCTGAATCAGAATGCATTTGGGGTACATTGAGTGCCCCTGAAAGCTGTCACCCATGAAAACCTCTCTCACACATATAATTGCAACAACATTAAAAGTCTGCCATGCCCTGACTAAATTACTGATTAGATTAGATGATCTAATGCAATTATAACACAATAAGATCTCCTCACTAAATATAGGCCTCCCTTGAAACTCTCAGCAATTAAATCAGATTTGATTGGATCAGCGATTAGATAAAATATATTTGTTCAAATTATCTCGACACTGTCTCAAAATAAAATGTATTACAATAGACTATTATTCAAGGTATGTTTGGTAAAATTGTAGTCTTGTACCGTTCTTTAAATATCAAAATATAGCTTATTCTTAATTTATTGCAATGACCTAATACTAACCCCTTGTGACCCTAAGCCTTCTCAGTCTAACCTCTGCTGACCTTTGGGTCAGGTTCTACCCTGTGTCCCTGGAGGTTTGTTCCCATGGGGGGGTGAGAGAGAGGGTTGGTACCAGTTAGTGTTGGTAGGGGTGTGAACATTACACACCTCTGGGTGAAGACATGTTTGGACCTCTTACCTTGACAGATTCTCATCTACCGATTTATCCCCACCTCTTACCAGCACCCAAACTCAGATTAAACTTTCATAAACCACATTTAATCCATTAAGGAAATGTCTTTAACTGTGATGTGTCTTTTCATATGGAGCAGGCCTTTGGTACACCTCAGCAGAGTTTTCTGATGGGACTACTGAGTCATTCAGCAGATTCTTTGCAGGTGACCCAGTAATGGCCTTCCGTCTGGTGGGATGTGAGCAGGGAGAGCCTGAGAGAGTCCCAGTTCTTGGAAGGTTGAGAGGATCTGGGGATTCACATGTCAAAGGCTGCAAGAGACCTGCAGAAATCTTTCCCCTCTTGTCTCTGACTCTCTGTCCTCCAAGCCCCCTCCCCACAAAATGACCGTCCTTCAGTAATAGTACATCTCATACATCTCATACATCTCATGACCTTCTAAACTCTTCCCCTGAACTCTGCTGAGCACCAGTGCAGTTCAGACTCTGGTTGTCTTTTCTCGGGATAAGGTGAGACGTACGGAGGCTCCACCAGGGGTGTGAAGTCGGCACACCTCTGGGTCTGTGGTCCTTCAGACAGAACAACACTGCAGCTCATCAATGCTGCACTACTAGCCAGCACTTCATTTAATTCAGCACAACCCTGCCGTGAATCAGAATGTTTACACGGTCAATTGAGTACTAAAAAGTTTAATGAAGTGTTTTTCCAGTCGCTCTGGCCCCTGAAAGCTGTCACCCATGAAACCCCTCAAAAATCCTGTGGACAGGGCCTAAACACATTATTACAACGACATTGAAAATATTTCAGGCCCTCACTATTTTGCTGATTGGATCCGATTTTGTGTAATAATAATATAATTTACAAAGATTTAATATAATAGAATGCTATTATAATCTTATAAAGATATGACACTTGCAAGGAAGCATGTATTTTCCTATATATATAAAAATTGTCCCTCTTGGAGCCTCTGCATTGGTCCCTGGAGGTTCTTTCCCAGGGCTAGGTGAGACACGGGATGGTACCAGTTAGTGTTGGCAGGCGTGTGAACATTACGCGCCTCTGGATAAAGACATGCTTGGACTTCTCCCCCTCTAACCCCACCTCTGACCAGCACAGAAACCTACATACTATTATGCATACTAATATACTGGTTCCGCTTCATACTAATAACCATAATGTAGTTTCCTTTATAACTTTGAGTTGCCATTGCATTTGGAATGTGCGTTTGGTCGTTTCAGAAAATTGGAGGACACATTTTCTGACTATTTAGAGAGCAGATGCTACAATCCAAATTTAAATTTTAAAGAATGAATTTAAATACATGTATTTAACAGCATGTAGGGGATAGACAGTGTGCTCATGGATGCATTCAGGTAGTCTGTATAAGGGTTTGAACCCACCACCTTTTGGTTCAGTACCCTAACCGCTAGGATTTCGTACCCTCTTGTTTCCTGATCGGAATAGATTTGAATAGATTAGAACTATAAAGTCAGAACAAGAATACATTGGAGTAGGTTAGACAAAACATTAGAATACATTGGACAAGATTAGACTAGATGACATTACAGTAGACATGATTAGTGATGAGACTATATTAGATAATGTCTAACCAGGGGTTATTGTTGGTTCAGACCATTAATTTGCAAGAAATGAAAAATGGAATGTGTGGTTTGCATTCAGTATTCAACCCCTTGGACTTTGTCAAACCAAAATCCAATTGGATACACAGAAGCAACCTTATTAGTTGGGTGCTCTGTTATAGTGTTTAATAGTAATGGTCCAGAAGCAACGATCAAGTATTTCATTATAGTCCCTGCAGACAAAACACAACTTTGAAAAGTTCAGTGGCTGCAATTAAAATAGTTCATGAATCACATGTTCTGAATGCTGAACAAGTATGGCCTGCATGGCATAATGATTTTAGAAAAAAAATACTTTTCTTAAAAAAGGGAGGTCAACTCATCAAGGATCGATAGACTGGCCAGTGATCCAGTTTGATCCGTTAAGAAAAAAACGTTATGAAGAGTCTTGGCGCAGAGTTGGAAAACGCTAACTACAAGGTCAAGCAACTTGATTTGACCAATTAGCACACAGTTCAAGAACATGTTGCCATATTAGAAAGTTGTCTTTGATTGAAGGCACTCTGTCCTCTAATTGTGTGTATGTGGTGCTTTTGTAAGAAGTATGTTGTGGGTGTGTATTGCCTTGGGTATGAAGGATTTTTTATAGAGAGATTTTTTGTCTAGAGGCAATCTGTATCTTCTGCCTGATGGAAGCAACTCAAAACAGCCTTGGAGGGGGTGGGAGGGATCCAGGAGAATGGAATTGATCTTCCTTTCCACTGCTTGAGTGTGCAAGTCTGAAAGCTGTTTTTGTTGGATGCTGGTTATCTTGCTTGCCTGCCTAATTATCCTAGCCAGTTTTCCCTTACATCTGCTTGTGAGGAAGCTGTACCAAGATGTCATGTTGAGGGAGATGACAAATTCGATCAATGTCCGATAAACTGTTAATAAAATGTCCTTTCTGACATCGAACCCGTTCAGCTTCCTTAGGAGAAACATGCGTTGTTGGGCTTTTTTGTAAACTCCGTCTGTGTGCTGGGTGAAGGAAAGGCAGTGGTCAATCTGGGTTCCAAGGTACTTAAAATGTTTACTCTGTTCAAACACTTGCCCCTCCAGTCTTAAATAAATTCACGGGGAAGATAGTGGGGACGAAACGACACCGTCATGTATCCGCAGTGGCGTGAGCAGTGCCTCTCACGCACTGTGAAATTCGTTGCCCATCTGTAATTTACAGCCATGCATGGACCGCCCCCGATTGATTCCCCTGTTCTTTCTGTGTCCCTGTCAGAGCGTATATGAATGTGAAGGCACTTAAGCATACTGCAATGTCTTCAGTTTGCCATGTTAGCCAACATTCTGACCCAATTTCATCACACAAATATTGACCTCATTGCGGGAAAACAGATTTATTTTTAATCATGTGATTTATTTATCCAGTCTTTTTACATATGAAGCACTATCAAGCTCTTGGTCATTGTGACCCTAAAACCTGCTGACCGTTGTATCCCTGGCCTCCCGAAGTTTCTCTGGAGGTTTTTTCCCATGGCTAGGTGAGACATACAGCGGTACCAGATAGTGTGAGCGGGTGTTTTGAACATCAACACCTCTGGGTGAGAGGTGTTTGGACTAAACTTGACTGATTCGCTGACCCCATTTACCCCAACTAGACACCACTGAAACTCCACTCATAACCAGCATATAATTTTCTCTTGTATCTGAAATGTGTAAATATAAATATATAAATATCTCTCCTAAATATGTAGTTTGCTCACTTCAGAGGTTTTCTCGAGGGACTGTTTACCATGTAGTCTCTGGCTTGGCTCTTTCTTACATATTCTATGGTTACAGCGGGCGTGTACACCTTCTATTGTGTTATTTAACAGAAACGCTGAACAATAAGAGGACTTCCATTAGCTTGTGCTCATACCAATGAATACCTCTCATTCAGACAGACTATTGTTACAAAAATTATGATCAATTGTGTTGACTAGAATATTTATTAAATATATTAATTCTTGAATATTCTATAATATTATAGAATGGAGTAGTATTATTAAAGAATATATTATATATATTCCCCCCTCCCCCATCAGATATGGATCTCTGGTATCCATACCTACCTAACTTTAGTCCTGTTACAACACTGGGTCCCTGGTGTGTGTTTCCCATGGCTAGGTGAGGCTGAAGGTGGTGCCAGGGAATGTGAGTAGAAGTGAGAACATTTCACACCTCTAAATCAGCTGTGTTTGGTTTTGGACTAAAAGCATGCACCCCGGCCCTCTGAACAACATGGAACAATATGGAGACGCTAATACAGATTCTACCGCCAACAAGCAATATTTAAGATAATCGTTTATTTCGCTTTATTACACTTTTTATACAGTTATTAAAGTGATATAAACATCTTTATTCCACATCATTACACAATTTCAGAGAGAGAACCACACAAAAAATGAGTCAATGAACACAAAAACTATTTTTCCCTTTTGTCATATTCTGTGGCGGTTTGTTTGGACCATTGTCGGTTGCCGGGATACACAACCTTGTTGGAACTGCTCAGAGAGCGGGACACAGTTGAGCATGTGCCGTGGAAGTGTGGCGATCAGCACCGGGGAAGGTGACAAAGTGTGACCCGTCATGGTGGGACATTTCTTATTTTTCTTACGCAATAAAACCCAGGTTCCCATGGTCACAACAACCAGGAACAGCCACAAGAAAGAAGCCATGACAGTTTTGTTTAAGTGGAATGTAATTGTTGCTGTGTATTACTTTATTTAGTTCTAAAGCCATTATTGTTGTGTTTAAGCTGAGAATAGCAAAACACACAAACACACACACACACACACACACACACACACACACACACACACACACACACGCACACACACACACACACACACACACACACACACACACAGACACACACACACACACACACACACACACACACACACACACACACACACACACACACACACACACACACACACACACACACACACACACATATACTATATATATATATGTGCAATTATAAATGTATTATTTTATTCAAATCATGAATGACCTTTGTATGAATATATGCTGTTTAATGGTTAGGCCTTTCATTATCATTATAATAATTTGAATAGTATTATTATAAATATATGTATTCATTGTTATTATGAGTGCTTGTAACTTACATTTTAAAATATATGAGACATGCACTCAGTCTACCCTACTCTCACTACAACTAATCCTAAAACATGAAAAGAGAAAAACACTGATGCGTTGAGTAGTGTGTTGTAAATTGAGGAATGGGGTTTGCATTCAAAATCCTTTGTCTGTGTGTTTGTGTCATGCGTGTGTTCACAAAAACGTCAGACTAAAGAACACAGGGACCAACATTTCAGTTGCTCCCTTATGTTTTTCTTATAATGTTATTGAAAACTTGGAAATATCATTTGGGAAATAGTGCTAATCTGAAGGGGTTTAGAGCGCAACAGAGACCGCCCCCTATAGATATATATAGAACACTATTATGTTCGGTATATGCACCCCCTTTTGGAACAGCTCTAGTTCCGGAAGTCAATTTCCCATTCATTTTCTCCATTGACTTTAGTAAAATCGTTATATAAAGAGTTTTAAGCTTGGAACCAAGGCATTGGTTCGTCAAGGTAGTCGTGACGATTTAGGGCAAACAATAATTTTAAAAACGAAAGAAAAGGTACAAGGAAAAGTATTTTTTGGAATAAGTGAAGGTACTCACCCCATAAACCAAAGTGCTACCCATTAGCTTGTTTCTTGCATCCATGTCATTATTATGTGTGTGTGTGTGTGTGTGTGTGTGTGTGTGTGTGTGTGTGTGTGTGTGTGTGTGTGTGTGTGTGTGTGTGAGTGAGTGAGTGTGTGTGTGTGTGTGTGTGTGTGTGTGTGTGTGTGTGTGTGTGTGTGTGTGTGTGTGTGTGTGTGTGTGTGTGTGTGTGTGTGTGTGTGTGTATAGTGTTTCATAAAGAAGTTTATGGTGTTGTCATCGACACGGTAGTCCCTGCGTTGCTGACTGCAGTCAACGCGTAATAACGTTACTAGTTTTTAATAGATATGAATTCAGTCTTGTATTCCAGTTAACTATTCAGTCAACATTATGTATTCCTAGCTTTTCTGCTAGTGCTATATCATATTTGTACTTTTATTTTTTTCGTATATTCTATATCAACATATTTTTCAAAATGAAGAGCTCATTTCTTCTACAGCTCTACCACAACTCTCACTTTTAATAAATCAAAATACTGGTTGCTGTGGAAAGCGATCGAGTTCAGTAGCAGTCACCGACCACTTGACTTTTGCGGATGCGGGTAAACGTTTCCATGATAACAGCGAGCTCCACCTATCAAAGACGTTGTGTCACACTTAAGGATTTATGGGTAGTGTAGTGGTTTCAAAGACATCGCGAATCATCCCTGTTCTTTTTAAAACTAAAACTTTAAAACTTCCTTTATTTAACTTGTGGCTTCTACAGTAGCATACAGTAGTTTCACAATATAAAGCCATGTGGTACGTACACTTTGGATGGTTACGACATTAGAAAATGAATGGGATTTTTACTTCCGGAAACACAGTATTTGTAGGAGAGCAATAGCGAACGGGGATCTTCATGAATCTTCTGCGTGGACCTCTATGTTGTGAATCCTTTTAACCAGCAGGGGGTGCATAGGTCTATAAACTAAATGCATGTGTACTTTCTTTTTAACCACACTTGGGGGCAGTCTTGCCCTTTCCCTCAACATCTACGGGCTTGTGATTTGTGGTTGAGGTGTGTGCATTGTTCCCTTAGGCCCCAACACTGAACTGGTTTAATGGTTTACACGACATAGCCTACCTGTTAAGTGTCAGACACGGTGTGTTCATTATGCTGATAGGCCTATTTTACAACCTGCACTCCGCAGTGATGTGCACGACCTGCCTCTATAAATAGACCCCGTCTATTAACCTGGTAGAAGTGTGGAAAAGGACACTGAGAAAAAGCAGCAATGACCCGACATACAATGTCAAAGTCATAGTGCGTGCATCAAACAACTTGTTATTTTATCCTTCCCTCCCCAACATAAATAGTTAGTTTGATCTTCTCTCCTCCGTGAGACGTGTGCCGTGAAGATAATTACAATTTCAGCGACGTTTGCCAGGTGATTACATAATAATCCCCTATTTCATTTGATAAGTCAGGCATTGATTTGACTCCGATGTTGGACCTAATGGAGTATCTTTCCACTGCCACAGTGGTGTGTACGCTGGGGCGAGGGGACAACCGTGGGATTGAGGGCAGAACAACATGGAGCGGGAGGATCGTCGATGTCAAAGGTGGAGCGACTAGAAGGCAGGTTGATTTCATCTCATCAAACAAAATTAAAATAAATAATCAGAATCAGCGCTGTAACCTATACGCGCAATAAGGATAGGGTCTGGACTCTCTCTCTCTCTCTCTCTCTCTCTCTCTCTCTCTCTCTCTCTCTCTCTCTCTCTCTCTCTCTCTCTCTCACCCTGTCAATTTTATATCCCTACACCATTAATATCTCATCCCTCCTGTTTACATTCCGCTCTTCTACTACACAAAGATGCACAATCACGGAAACCTTACTCATACATCCACTAAAGTGTATCATTATGAAGAGAAAGAGGAAGGGCGAGCGAGGGAGAGAGTGATCAGATGGAGAATAGATTAGCAGGCTGAAGGAGCAGAAGCAGAGAGCTGCTTGGTATTCACCTGTCTCACTCGGATCAATAAAGGTAATTTGGGCTGATTCCTCCCTGAAGGCCTCTTAGCAGACAGAAGGAGGAGCGGGGTCAGCCTCCACTGAGCTGCGAGGGGCCCGGATAACTTGGAAACACATTACCCGCCTCGTTCAGATATTTCACCACCTTGACAAGAGCTAGCAGAGGGAGGGAGAGGGTGATGGAGAGATAGCGGGCGAGCCAGAGAGCTAGGCATGGTTGTGCATAGTTCTCTCCCAAATATCTTGATGACTGCGGCTTTACGAGACGACAGGTGCGTGCTGCGCTGAGTGCTCTGGGATATATATATATATATACGTACATGGTCGAGAAGTCCATGTGGGGAGACGCTCTGAAGCCGGTATCAATTGGTTTGAACAGAGTGTTTGACTCCGGTCGCAGGTGGCAGCTGGGTTCATTGCTTCTGGGCCAATTATGCTGCATAAGCTGCCAGAGCTTTCTGGAGCTCTACCCCAAAGATATAGGTTTCCTATTCCCAGGAAAAAACAATGCTCCACTTATTGATTTAGTGAGTATGTCCCCCACACCTAGAGCATGGTTAGTTATGTGTTTAGTTCCAGGTTGCAGTTCCAATCACAACTTTCGAAACGAAGTGAATGAAGAAAAGTGTGAATGAAGATCTGAACATCTGATGTCAGTGACACGTGATTTTACCATCAGGTGATCAGGAAACCCTAACCCTAACCAAAATGTAATTGGACAGATTATGCAACTGGGCTCTGTGACAACATCGTTCCTCCTGCGATCAGTCAAGCGCTCAACGGATAAACATCACTGCCATTGAACTCCACACGTCCTATTCAGGTTTGACAATCTAGGGCCAAGAAGACCTTCCATAGAGTGATGATGGGGGTTTGCTGTCACTAGATGCCCTTTGATTTTAAGGCGTATGGTGAGATATGGATGCACAGGTAGTGATGTCATGAACATGTCCATGTTTGCCTCTTCCCCTTCAATGAGGGAATAGTAATCGATGATCAGCAGTTGACCAGGGCCTGGCCAACGGGGATGAGTGGGTTTAGACTCGGCGGGTTGACTTGATGATGTATGCAAAATCTCAAGAGACCTGAGCAATGAAAACCCCGCCATTGCAAGGGTCAGGAGTACAAGGATCAATCTGTTGCATCGTCACAAACCATGATGGACAGCCAACAAAGGGTTCTCCTTTTAAACATAAGACCAATGATAAGTATATGTTTTGCATGGGGCTCCTTTCCAGACCAGAAGCGTGGTCACCTCGTGGGTGCAGAGCGGGTCAGAGGGACATAATGAGCGCCACCATGCGGGGGCTGGGGTTAACTCAGAGGGCCCTGGGTCATTACCATACATATCCATGAAACACGAGGGGCCGGCTGAATAGCCGATGAGCAATAAAGACAGTACACAGCAGCAAGGGTGAAGCCAGGGAACCACAGATGTTACACTGTGCTGGTTCTTTAGTTTTTGTAGCCTCTATCATTTAATTCATTCATTTGACACAATGGTAATGCATAATTCCAGCACAAGAATACGATGAGGAGAGTGTGGAGCCAGAGTTTACTTATTTAATTAGGGACCCTGAAGGAATGTAAAATAAACCATGTGTTTTGTTAAGATAAATCCTGCTGCTGTTGCAATATTTTGTGTAAAAGCCTAAAATTGATCACCAGTGTCGCGGCATAAGTGAACACTAGCCATTAAAGGTGCATTCTTTTTGTGTTGATTGATTTTCCACCAGGGGGGGCTATGGGAGGCTGCTGACCCCATCGCTGGCTTCTGGGCCACATCCAGCAAACTTTTATGGCCTGATATTGATATCGAGTCAATCCTTCAGAAAGTTGGAAGCAGAAAACAAAAGCTTGCTGTACATCGCAGTGATTTAAGATAATGAACTAATCTGCTAATTTCCTTCTCTTGTCACCCCGTGGAGCATTGATGATGGAGCATTATGGGATGAAAGCCACTCACTACCTGGCTTCTTTCCTACAGATGATACACCAGCTATCCCACACTAAACACCCTCCTTCTTATGTCCGTACCTGTCAGTCTCATGGAGAGTGAGACAGCGTGTGTGTGTGCGGAGAGGCAGCCCGGACGCATGCTGTGTGTGAAACCGGCTTTTACGAGCTGTGAAACCGCAAGGCCACAGAGTGGCATGAACCCTGAAGTAGCAGTCAGTCTCTGCGGGGCGCTTGTGGGGTCTTCTCGGGGGTAGACGGGCGGCCCCACACAACATTTGACTACATGTCTTTTCTACAAGATCAGCATTGAGTAAAACAATCATTCTCCCAGTTTAGCATTTGAATAATAGTCTACCTTCAATTTGCTTCATCTGCCCACAAAATCCAATTTCCCTCAGCGGTATTATTCACCGGTTCTCCAGGAAGCATATATTGATAGCCCAACATGCGTAGAGTTAGCTGACGAGTGATTTTGATTCTGGCACCATGACCTAATCACCATATCTTATTATCATTCACATGAAAACACTAATTACAAAAGCAGGGTGAACCTGATTTATGCTAATAGGAACGTGAATATGCCACGGATGGATTAATCTGGAGCATAGGACCCTGTGTTGGTGTTAACTAGATTAGCATGTGATTAGCATAGCATGGCTCGTAGCTCGCCGAGACGCCGCTGCCGCTCTGATTGGGCTTGTGCGATGTGGTGGCTCCACGCACAATGGCGGGAAATGACATCAAATGAACAGTTTAGATTTCATCCCCAAAGCAAAAGATTTCTGATTAAACCCTGCTAAATTGTTGAAGTCTCCGTCAAAGCATGATTGGCGGGCCGAGCCACGAGCATGACTTTTGGCTGAGCGATGAGAACGGAGGAGAAGAGAGGAGTATCAGCTAAGTGGTGTTGTGGAAACAAGCGGGTGCAGCATGAAGAGAGTCAGTGCAGCAGGTGTCAGCCGTAGATTTGTGTATAATATGCATACGCGTCTGATAACAATCACAAACACTTAGCAAGCGATTAATGCCCACCATGGCTTCTCAACCAGGACTCGGCAGAGGGAGTTTTGGGGACTTTTGGGGCATCATGGAGACAGATGACCTAACGATCACTCCCATCTCCTTTCAGCATTCAGGGCTCTTCGTCTCAACGGCGACCCTGGTCTCTTCTCCATCTGTTCCTGGGGTCGGGCACCCAGAGCTCTCTCTCTCTCTCTCTCTCTCTCTCTCTCTCTCTCTCTCTCTCTCTCTCTCTCTCTCTCTCTCTCTCTCTCTCTCTCTCTCTCTCTCTCTCTCTCTCATTCTCTCTCTCTCTCTCTCTCTCTCTCTCTCTCTCCCCTGACACTGGGCAGGAGGATGCGTTTGTCTCAGAAGACACCCGCCAGCCACACAAAGAGGAACTTAAGCAGGAGAAGGGCCCACCCCGCTCCCCTTGCCTTGATCCCTCTATTGAGAGGACCCCCCCACCCGCCCACCCGCCCACCCACCCACCCGCCCACCACCCCCCGTCCTATCCTCCTGGGCTTGCTGTGTCTCTCTCCCAATCCAGCCTGATCCAGAGGGCTGGTCTTAACCGTGGTACCAATGGCCCGACGGCGGTGGCTGTTCGGATAGGGGGCAGAGGGGGTGGGGGGGGGGGGGGGTGGTGCATAGGGCGGTTCACCACCCTGCACATGGCACTCCACCAGAAGGTGCCCATTGACGAGGCAACAGATTGGCCTTCCTTTGAGTGTACCTGATGGCCCCTCCTCCTCCTCCTCCTCCTCCTCCTCCTCCTCCTCCCCCTCCTCTTCTCCCGACCCCCAGCCCAGCCTCCCCCCTCTATCTCCCCCCCCCCCTTTTCCCCTTTGAAACCAACCAAACACAAATCCTGTGCTCCCCCTTGTCTTCCTAACCCACATGCCCGTGTGCTGTGTCCTGGGCTGGAGGATGGGCAGGAGCCATTGTGGGTAATCTGTGTTGAAAGGATGCGGTGGCGGCAACCATGAGTGCTGTCCTTTTTCTAATTTGGGATTAGGAGCGGTTTGTCACCGTTAGGCCTGCTCTGTTCCGCCCCACTGCTCTTAGGCAGTGGCAGAGACTGCTACACACACACACACACACACACACACACACACACACACACACACACACACACACACACACACACACACACACACACACACACACACACACACACACAGACACACACACACACACGCACACACACACACACACACACACACACACACACACACACACACACACACACACAAACACAGAGACACACACACATACACACTTGCACACACATACACAAATGCACGAGTGTGCACACAGACATAAAACACACACACACACACACGCACACCACACGCACACACAGACATAGACACACGCACACATACAAAAACATACACGCACGCACACACACACACATGCACATGCACACACACACACCCACACACACAGGACACCCTTTGATCGGTGACAAAAACGCCACCACCAGAAATGGAACCTGTGTGTGTGTGTGTGTGTGTGTGTGTGTGTGTGTGTATGTGCTCACACGCATGTGTCCTATTTTTCCCCTTTTCCTTTTGTGTGCGCTCCCGGACGGTTGTGTGCTCATGCGTGTGTGTGCGTGGAAAGGGCTGGGGAGGCTGTGTGTGAGATTGGATTCGTCATTATCCAGGTAGAGGGTCATCTGGCTTTAATTGGCGTCTGCAGGTGGCCCTTTCTGATTGCCGCGGCCACAGCAATGTTTGCAGTTGGGAATCAGCTTCTGCACCCCCACTTCCCCCACCCCTACCACCAGCCCTCCCCCCTCTCCTCACCTGCCCCCCTCCCTGCCCTGTCCCAGTCCCCCTGCACCTTGGCTAATACCAGCCTCATTACGGGGCCATCGATCGCTCCCGCTCGGAGCCGTGAGCACAGAGAACAAGAAGAAAGAGATTGGTGTGTAGGAGCCATCGTCTCTCATTCATATAACCTCTGAATTTCTTGTGCCTTTCGCTGGCTCCCAGGTCTTTGGATGTCTCTGCTCTTTGCTGTGAATGCTCCTTGAATGGTCGCACTGGGAACAGTAAAATGGTGTACTTGTCGCAAAAGACTGCAGCCACCACAAGAGGCCAAGTAGCTATGGTGCAGTGTTTTGTAAAGTAGTAAGCAGAGTAGTAAGCACCTCATTTGAACCTATTTTGAGATAGTGATTTTAGATTCTGTGTGGCTCAAGCTCAGTTTAATTCTTTCATGGCAGGCATTGAGATCTCTAGGCTAAAAATATGATTGATTATGGATTGAGAGCAGAAGCGGTGAGCAACGTAATTGTCTGAACACGGGGCCAGAAGTGACGACAATGTGTGAGTGGCTAATGAACACTATTGGCACGTATGGCAGACAATAAGGGAAAGGCAGTTACCGATATTCAATGAAGGAAACACATGGCAAATTGAAAGGAGTAATACTGATGTCAGTTCAGATCAGATACAAAGAAAGTTGCTATCGAGTGTAAATTCACAATGACTGCATTTCAGTTTTTTTTGATGTGGAGGATGGTTATTATAATAATGGACAATGAAGGATGACTGATAAAACAGGCATTATAAGTAGGTTTGAACGGTGACACAACAACACGGCTGCTCCCTGGTGGCAGTGCGGCGGTGTGTCTGCTGTATTCGTCTGCATGTCATTATTGGGAGTGTCAGATGTTGTGCGCTGTGGAGGGCCTGGGTTCAGCCGGGATGGATGCGCGTCACCAGGAGAGTCCTCAAGGGCACTCTGCTGCATCCCTCCTCTCCAGGCCTCCCTTCCTCGTCTTCCTGTTCTCCGCGGCTCCTCGAGGGCTTGTGATCGCGCTCCCTCTCTCACGCCGCCCTCCCCTCTGTATTGGTGTGTGTCTCTCTCTCCCCGGTCGGCGTGCATTGTTTCTGTTGCGCGGTCTTATTGTGCGATGTCCTCGTCCACCTTATCATCTCAGTGGAACAGTAATGCGGCCTCGCGTGGGGTAAAGTGTAAACAATGCATGAGGTTGGCTCTGAAGTGCATGACGGCGGCTTTAGATTTACAGTCTACTGCATTAAGCGTGGGCCGTGATCAGTAGGGGAAAACACACACACACACACACACACACACACACACACACACACACACACACACACACACACACACACACACACACACACACACACACACACACACACACTCATCACCTAACACATAAGTCCTCCATGGTCACATTGCAAAAGGAAAAAGCACGCTTGTTATGAAGAGGCTGTGAGGAAATATCTGGCCTTATCCATCAGAACTATTCTTTCTTTGCATGTACCTAAAAGCAGAGATAATGACTGATGGCTCTGCTGGCAACAAGAGCGTGGGATGAAAGCCTTGCCTAATGGCAGCTTTGCTAACAACGTACCAGATGCAACGCAAATGTTCCCGTGATGCTCTCAATTTCAGGGGTGTCTTAGCTGCAACAACTCGGCAAGGGGGATCTTTCGTTCTTGTAGCTATCAAGCCTCCAGCTCCCTCCCCCCCCTCCCCTAACCCCCTGTTACTCTTGTGTAACCGTAATTGTTTGCATACCGTGTCACCCTTGAGCTCTCTGCCTTCTTTTCATTCACTAACCCAGGCTTACTGGGGCTATCCTCATCTGGACCTCTCTTGTGGCTACCGTGCTACCACTGCAGTGCAGCGACGTTAGTGTTAGCGTCAGCGTTAGCCGTTAGCCATAGCATCGCTCGTACTATCGTCCTCGCAATGCGCCAACGGGGGCGTTGTCCATCTCCTCCAGGTTGGTCCCATTTACCTCCACTCCCCCCCCCTGCCCCGCCCTGGCCCGGTCCTATGTCTTTGTTTCACGGCTGACAGAAGGAGTGCCAGAGCACCTCCAGCGCGAGTGATTTATGACCCGCAGCTGCTCCCCGCAGCCCATGACCCCCACAGCTGGGTGTCAGATGTGGCCTCCCGGTAAGTAGAAACTTAACTGGCAGTGCCTGGCTTCAGTCAAGGGCCAGAGAGAGAGAGAGAGAGAGGAAGATGGAGGGAGAGAGAGGGAGAGGGAGGGCGTGAGACAGAGAGAGAGAGAGAGAGAGAGGGGACTGGGTCTGATGAAGAGAGGACCAGGCGAGAGAATGATAGAGTGGTGACAGCGAGAGAGACAGAGAGAGGGAGGGACAGAGGGAGAGAGAGAGAGAGAGAGGGAAAGGAGAAACCGCAAGGGGAATCGTTTGAAGAGAGAGAGGCATGGCGGAGAAGAGGAGAGCATCCTGGGAAGAGGGGTGGCGGGGGGGGGACAGATTGAACTGCCGTGTCAAAGACAAGGATAAAGTGTGTCGGTAAACGAGCATGAAACATGTTTTTCTCCGTGGGGCCCGGCGTGGCGGGGGCGGTGGGAGAGAGGAGAGACGGGAGACATGTGGTTCTCCGCCATTGATTGGAATGCGGCAGCTAAGCTGCGTATTGATCTCTTCCAGTGTGGCCAAAGCAAAATGTTTGGATTATTTCATAAGCCAATTAGCTGCCAGGAGACTCCTCCGGGGGCGGGCTGGCGCGGGGCGGCGGTGGGCGCTCTATAAAAGATCAATAGCAGGCGGGTGATTGGATTACAGCATAATCAATGCAT
>NC_082402.1:14985537-15005537 GCF_031168955.1 Gadus macrocephalus | reverse complement strand
TCTGCCCCCTATCCACCCCCTATCCACCCCTATCCACCCCTATCCGCCCCTATCCACCCCCCTTCCACCCCTATCCACCCCCTATCCACCCCTATCCACCCCTATCCGCCCCTATCTGCCCCCTATCCACCCCCTATCCACCCCTATCCACCCCTATCCACCCCCCATCCACCCCCATCTACCCCCACCTCCCTCTCCTCTGCTCTCTGAGTAACCTCCACCTTGATACCCATTGCTGTTCTGTTCTGGTTGTGTTGGGGGGGGGGGGGGGGGGGGGGTAGCCTTTCTCTTCTCCCTTCACTTGAAGCATTAGAGGCTAACTCGTATAGGCGTATTCTACCACAACAGAGCCCTGGTCGCTTGTCTTCTTTTTTCCAACCCTCGTTGTAGATCACTCTGATCTTGCAAATTCCCAATTCAGTTTCTCGCAGAAGGTCAGTCTGACCTTGCTCCCGTTTGATCCGACATACACAAGCCAAAAGGTGGACACACCAAACCCGCTGGGGGGGAGGGGAGGGGAGGGGAGGGGAGGGAGGGGGAGTTTTTGATGGGGCCAGTGTGCAGGATTTAAAATACAGTGACATTGCCTGGGGAATGTGTAGCAATCGAAAGCAATCGGCGCCGTTTTATCTGAGACAGACAGACTAACGATGTCAAGAGATGAATAGAAATGTGCACAGAAAGCTGTTCTCAGGGGAGAAGATGTTTTCGCTTTACTTCTGATCGGATTCGGAAGAGCGAATAGAGCGAAGAGAGCGAAGAGAGCGAAGAGAGCGAGAGAGCGTCATCTTTGATGTTATTCAATCTGATTGGCCGAGTTTATTGAACAAAGTAATTCCACGCCCACATGCTAGAATAAATGACCCCCCACCAAGTCAAGACTGATATTAATAGCGAAACGCATTAGTGAATATCAGGATGGTGCTACGAAGCGAGAAGGGACTGGATGTATTCTTTCTGATGAGGATCTTTGGGTCCAGAGAGAGCTTGGCAGTGATGGAGTCAAACTGAGAGGCAGACTTCAAGCTTCCATGTCCGCTTCGAGCACAATTGAGATGTTGGATAGGAGACATGCGCTGGCTGCTGCTGTGTTTGTTGTTCCAGAATGGAGGCAAGTGGAGAGAGAGAGATAGAGAGAGAGAGAGAGAGAGAGAGAGAGAGAGAGAGAGAGAGAGGGAGAGAGAGAGAGAGAGAGAGAGAGAGAGAGAGAGAGAGAGAGAGAGAGAGAGAGAGAGAAGGGGGGAGGGGAGGATATATACAGTGAAAATTAGAGAAGAGAGAAGGACTACAGATGACTTGATGTGGCGTACCAACCCTCGTGGACATATTCATTAATTGAATTCCATTTTTTTATCAAATGAAATAAAATAAAAAATAAATCCTTGTTTGAACGGTGGCTGTGGAGATAGATGGTGTCAGGTCTGTCATCACAGAGTCCTGGTCAGAGAGCGCTGCCACAGCGTGTCCCTCTGAGCCCCAGCAGAGCGCCTGGCACACCCCGCCCTCTCCTCCTCCTCCCACACGCTGTAATTAATTGCCACGTTTGCCTTGCCCTGGTGTCTGATAAAGTGAGTATTTAACACTCCTGCCCTTGTCCCGGCCATATCTAATCAGCCCCCAACCAGGATGAGCTAGCAGGCCAGGGCTAGCAGAGGGCAAGCAGGCCAGGGCTAGCAGCAGAGGGCTAGCAGGCCAGGGCTAGCAGGCCAGGGCTAGCAGCAGAGGGCTAGCAGCAGAGGGCTAGCAGCACAGGGCTAGCAGGCCAGGGCTAGCAGAGGGCAAGCAGGCCAGGGCTAGCAGCAGAGGGCTAGCAGGCCAGGGCTAGCAGAGGGCAAGCAGGCCAGGGCTAGCAGCAGAGGGCTAGCAGGCCAGGGCTAGCAGCAGAGGGCTAGCAGAGGAATAGCGGCCAGAGGGCTAGCAGGCCAGGGCTAGCAGCAGAGGGCTAGCAGAGGGCTAGCAGCAGAGGGCTAATAGAAGGCTAGCAGAGGGCTAGCAGAGGGCTAGCAGCAGAGGGCTAGCAGAGGGCTAGCAGCAGAGGGCTAGCAGAGGGCTAGCAGCAGAGGGCTAGCAGCAGAGGGCTAGCAGAGGGCTAGCAGCAGAGGGCTAGCAGAGGGCTTGCAGCAGAGGGCTAGCAGAGGGCTAGCAGAGGGCTAGCAGCAGAGGGCTAGCAGGTGTCTACTCCATAGACCACTTTGCACCACAGATAGCCTTTAAGTTGTCATGTGATCATTAAAGCCTTGGTTCCCAGCCCCGGGCCTGGGGGTTGTTAAAGGTTCAGTGTTTCTGGGGGGTACTGTGTTCAGTTTACTGTTTTCTTATCCGTGAGCCAGAGCGGGTCTGCCTCAGTGTAGGGGAGGGGGGAGAGCGCACGCTAATTGTATTTAGCATCGTATGGCGAGAGTGAGATTGAGGGCAAACGTGTGTGTGTGTGTGTGTGTGTGTGTGTGTGTGTGTGTGTGTGTGTGTGTGTGTGTGTGTGTGTGTGCTTAACAACCCAAGAGAACTTAAGGGCCAGGCAATAACCCTAGTTACCACCATGACCATGACACTGGCCGTTCATGCTTACCCCCCCCCCTCACCCCCTCATCCCCTCACCCCCCCCTCACCCCTCCCCCCCCTCACCCCTCACCCTGTGGCCTCCAGGGTCTGATTGCATGACAGTGATCTAATATCGGTGGAAGGCTCTGATTGCGAAGGCTTTTATGGCCCTATATAATATCTGCTGCAACTCTGCTCAGGATGGTGAGAAATGTGTGTGTTTGTGTGTTTGTGTCTGTGTATGTGTCTTTATGTTAGACACTGTGTTTGTGTGCGTGTATATGCCATTTTAATAGCCATTATTTTTGTGTATGTGTGTGTGTGTGTGCGTGTGTGTGTCTGTATTTGTGTGTGTGTGTGTGTGTGTGTGTGTGTGTGTGTGTGTGTGTGTGTGTGTGTGTGTGTGTGTGTGCGTGCCTATAATTTAGCCTCTGTATGTGTATCTGTGTTTGTGTCTTCATGCGTGTGTGCCTATATGTCAGAGGCTGTATGCATGTGTGGGTACACCTGAATGTGCGCCTATATGTTAGACTCTGTTTGTGTGTGTACGTGTGATGGACCCTATAGGTTAGACTCTGTATGTGTGTGTACGTGTGATGGACCCTATAGGTTAGACTCTGTATGTGTGTGTACGTGTGATGGACCCTATAGGTTAGACTCTGTATGTGTGTGTACGTGTGATGGACCCTATAGGTTAGACTCTGTATGTGTGTGTACGTGTGATGGACCCTATAGGTTAGACTCTGTATGTGTGTGTACGTGTGGTGGACCCTATAGGTTAGACTCTGTATGTGTGTGTACGTGTGGTGGACCCTATAGGTTAGACTCTGTATGTGTGTGTACGTGTGGTGGACCCTATAGGTTAGACTCTGTTTGTGTGTGTACGGGTGGTGGACCCTATAGGTTCGACTCTGTATGAGTGGGTGCCTATATGTTAGACTATTAGACTCATTGTGTTGTGTGTTATTGGTATTGTGTCGTGTTTTATCCGTATTGTGTGGTGTGTGTTATTTGTATTGTGTTGTGTGTTATTTGTATTGTGTTGTGTTTTATTTGTATTGTGCTGTGTGTGACATGTCCTGTGTTGTGTTAATGGTATTGAGTTGTGCTGTGTGACTTGTATCGAGTCAAGTGCCACTGTTGTTGTGTGGTGTTGTGTGTTATCAGCAGTATGTCATGAGGTGACTGCATTGTGTCCCGTGCTCTTTGGTCAGTGTGTGTGTGACTCGTGTTGTGTGTTATTTGTATCGTGTCATGTGTTGTGTGGCTTCCACTCGGTGTGTAGTGTGGTTCTCTCTCTCTCTGGCCTCAGCACTCAGAGAGGAGCCGGGGGAGAAGGCAGCAGACGACATTTAGAAGCAAACGTTATGAAACAGCGAACGCAGGCGAGGAAATGTGCTGAAAGAAGCCCACTGTAAAGAATAACTCTGGAGGGCTTCCTGTAGACAGCCCCCCCCCCACCCCAGGAGAAACCCCTGCATCACAGGAATAATAAAAACATAATTTTATTCGAACTCATCATTTTGATCCGTCTTGGCCAGAAGCCGGCCCCCCTGCGGCGGGGGGATTGAGGGGTGTTAATGACGCTGATGCCCTCGCCAAGCACAGTGGGGGGGGGGGGCTACGCGCCGGGAGGGGGCCAGCACCGGAGGAGAGGGAGAGGCAGCACCAGACAGGCTCTACAAAGACTCTCCTTACACGGGAACAACAGGGTGTGTGTGTGTGTGTGTGAGTGTGTGTTTGTGCATTTGTGTGTTGGTGTATCAAGAGAGAGTGTGTGTGTGTGTATGTGTGTGTGTGTGTGTGTTGGTGTATCAAGGGTGTGTGTGTCATGTGTGTGTGTGTGTGTGTTTGGGGGGGGGGGGTATTAACAGTGTGTGTAGTGTGTGTGTGTGTGTGTGTCTCTGGGGGCAGGGGGGCGTATCAAGAGTGTGTGTGTCATGTTTGTGTGTGTGTGTAGGAGATGGGTATCAACAGTGTGTGTGTGTAGGAGATGGGTATCAACAGTGTGTGTGGGGGGGGGGGGTGTATCAACAGTGTGCGTGTGTGTGTGTGTGTGTGTGTAGGAGATGGGTATCAACAGTGTGTGTGGGGGGGGGGGGGGGGGGGTGTATCAACAGTGTGCGTGTGTGTGTGTGTGTGTAGGAGATGGGTATCAACAGTGTGTGTGTGTGTGGGGGTATCAACAGTGTGAGCACCAGATCTCCAAGGTCTCAGATGCATGGACGCGCCCAGTGAGAGCCTCACACCCAGTCGTCTCAGAGGCGTAGGAGGACTGGAGGCGGCCCTACGACGGGCGCGGCGCGCCGGGGCGGGGCAGGACGGGGCGCGGCGGGCGCTGGGCCGTCGTTCTGCAGGAGCAGGAGGCGGCCCACCAAAGAGTCCCACCAAAGGAGGAGGCCCAACGAGAACCCCCCTTTTACTAGTGGAAACATGAAGGACTAAAGAGACCTTTACCTGAGGCCTCCTCCATTTAATTCCCTGACAGCCATTGACCAGCACCCCCAAAGCCCCCCCCCCCCCACGCCGCATCACAGCACTGCAGCCTGGGAGAATATTTCAGTGCACTGGCATGCTGTCTGTCCTCCATTTGTAAGTAGTTGGACGAGTCTCAAGGCAGTGCAATGCCTTCCACCCCCCACGGAGCCCCCCAGACCAGATCCAGTCCCCCTCCCCCCCCCCTGGGCGGGGGATGGAGTAGAGGCGATGCAGGCAGAACTCTGCACAGCATCCAGCAGTAAACAACTTCTACTTCCGGCATCGTGATTGGCTAGCACAACGGCATCGAGAAGCTCAACACATCCACGTGTGTGTGGGAGGTGTTGTGTGTAGAAGTACGGGAATTAAAATAGGGGGGGGGGGGGGGCAAGCAAACACACACCCGTACACACGTTTTTATAAAATGTGTGTTCTCGTATGTATCAAAATGCCTGTTACACACTCCGACCTGTAATCTCAGCAGACTCGTTGTGTGGGTGGATGTCCCCCCCCCCCCCCCTAACCCCCAACCCGACCATGATACTCATCCACCTGGGTTTGTGCAGTGCTTGTTGATTCAGAAATAACCACATGGGTTGGGAATTACGTTACCAACCCCAACACCCCAACACCTGTTACTAGAGCCGTCCACTTCTGATTGGATCACCCCGGACGCAAAATAATTTGAAGTGTGAACAGAGCATGAGACGCTTACACTCATGCCCACACAAACACACACGCACATGCACACAAACACTCACCAACGCTCACACGTACACAAACCCATGCTCACACACACACACACACACACACACACACACACACACACACACACACACACACACACACACACACACACACATACACACACACACACACACACACACACACACAATCACACGCACACAATCACCCCTTATGGCTAATTGTGTGCTAGCGTATGTATTTATAGAGATGTGTGGCTGTGATGGATGAAGAACTCGTTTCCCTCCCAGGTGGTTGCTGCGAGTTCTCCTTGAGAATAAGGCTTATTTCTTCCTCTCAGCCCGTGTGTTTCTGACCTGCTTAAAATTCATACAAAACATCCAATTAGTCCACACCTGGCCATATTCCTCGTCGACTGTTGGTCAACAAATCGGTTCCAGTTCAGTTGCTTCTCCCAAGGCCAGTCAGTCTCTTACTGGGCCCAGCGTATGACTTTAACTGGGCCCATTTGAACCAGTGCCCTGAGGGGAAGGTTGTTTAACGTCAAATATGAAAACCTGCTGGTCCATTACCAGCAATTTTGTTGTCAAATTTGAAAAGACTAAAAAGAAGGAGTTCATTTTGGATCTCATTGTTAGTAATGCGGTCCGATAACAAGGGCCCGTTGAGACCCATCAGACCTCAGAATGGGCCAGATGTTATCCGAGGACTGAGCCCTGTGTTGTTATTCTGGCTTTATCAATTATTGCGGAAGAGAAACTTGGCCCGCAGTCTCAATGAGCAATACAATCGGGAAAGTGTAGATTTCAATTAGGTCTAGGTACACAGTGAGTGGATTCAACAGACGTCAAATCACACCGGAACTTTTCCAGCCAATATCCAATTACCCAAAGGCAGTGTTTGCATTCAGGGCCTGCTCAATTTACACGGAAGGACACATTTACACAGAGAATTAGAACACAAACCCTGTCGCTCTGCCACTGTTTGTCCCAGAATCGTTTTCAGTAACATCGAAAACAGATGCGACGTGCCCGCGTGCTGCGGCGGGCGGCACAGCCCGCGCTACGACGCGGTGTGCTCCTGCATTATGTACGGTGGCTGAGCTCAACCATCAGGAGGGGAACGGCGGGAGAATACATCGGCTCTGCACGTTAAGGACAACGCACAACCAAGCCGGCGTTGGCACATCGAGAACGCAATACGGGGCCAGGGTCGGTGGGAACGAACGGCCGATGACCCCCAGTGGACGGGGGGTGGAGGATGGCACACACATGGATTGTTAAAGTGTACACATAACGCCTTGAGGTGAACACACGCACACACACACAAACATATACTCACACGCATACACACACGCACACACACACATACACAAACATAAATGCAAGCACATACGCAAACACAAACATTTGCTAGACATACACACACATATATAAACACGCACACAAACACATATATGCACACACACACGCACACAAATATTTACACACACACACACACAAACGCATATACCCACACACACAAACACACATATACACACACACGCACACACACACACACACACACACACACACACACACACACACACACACACACTGATACACACACACACACACACACAAACACACACACTTCTCTAGCTACGCTAATTGGAATTGCGTCTCCCCTATGCCCGGGCCTTGTGTATGTGACATGCCTCTGACAGACCGTGTATTATGGGATGTTGTGTATGGCTTGGGGGCCTTGGCCTGAGACGGACGTCTCATAATACACATTAGTGTCTGTCCGGGCCCTGGGGGGCTAGTGATCAAACCCCATGGAGCCCATTAATGTAAAGCCCACCGCTGACATCACCCCCAAACAACCCTCATCATAGACGCACACACACACACACACACACACACACACACACACACACACACACACACACACACACACACACACACACACACACATACCCATGCATACGAATTTCTTTCTGTCAATTGTGACAGACAATAAAGTTTTTCCTATCTTATGTTATCATATGTACCCACACCAACACACAAACACACAAGCACAAGCACACATACACAGACCCACTTGCGCACACACACACACACACGCACACACACGCACACATGCACACAAACACATACATGCATGCATACACACACTCACACACACATACACACAAACACACATATGCATACATGCACACACACTCGCAAACACACAAATACACAGACACACATACACATACACACACACATATACATGCATGCACGCACATACGCATGCACAAACACATCTTCTTTATCTCAGTCCATCAATCCCCCTCCGGTGACACCACAAGGTGACACGATGACGGTGTTGTCCTGGCAACCATAGCTGCACAACTGTTGCCTGGTCAACAAGCACAGGGGAAAAGCCTTGAGCTCAGTGCGGCTCCTGCCAGTAAACACATTGAAGAGAAGGTGTGTGTGTGTGTCTGTGTGTGTTTGTGTTTGTGTGTGTGTGTGTGTGTGTGTGTGTGTGTGTGTGTGTGTGTGTGTGTGTGTGTGTGTGTGTGTGTGTGTGAGTGTGTGTGTGTCTGTGTGTGCGTGTGTGTGAGTCAGAGGGGTACATGGTTTTAGGAGTGACAGATCATGTTTCCACCTGAAACCCATTTCCACCCATTAATTGAACGAATCCAAAAATACAACCACATCACTATGCAAAAACACAACCACATCACAAACAGGTACACACACACACACACACACACACACACACACACACACACACACACACACACACACACACACACACACACACACACACACATATACACACACACACACACACACACACACACACACACACACACACACACACACACACACACACACACACACACACACACACACACACACACACACACACACACACACACAGTACACAGCCACACGGACATCAGGTAAACATGGAATCTGCATATTTTAGGGATAAATCTGTATAGACACACACATGTTTACACATGGCTCAGAGTATCTACTCCACTGGTCTGGTCCAGTGAAGTATGTCAATAGCACATGCCGCCTGACAAAATGATACATGCTATGCTAATTCACCATTGCACATCACCCACTCGCTCATTTCCGGCAGAGACCGAGAGCAAAAATAAAACAATCAACAGACATTTAACCTCTTTATGTATTTCATTAATATTTTTTCCTGCTGCCTAAATAAATGCTTTGCTTGTTTCATTCTGTTATTGTGCTTCAACACAAACCCCAGGGAGATTCAGAGGGATCTATAAACACACACGCATACACACTGTGGAGGAAATTAACGATGATGTGTTGCTTTCACCACAGAAACCGTTTCATCTCCAGCACGGCGGTGGAAACAAATACGCCGTAATAGAGTACACACACAGCCCCGTTTAGGTAAATATCCCAGCAATTATTGATATTGCATCCATCACGGAGCAGCTTTCACTTTCAGTCTGTTCTTCACCATAAAACATTAAAGAGAGGCGCTGGATGACGCTGATTGACGTACGGAGCGGAACAACCCACTGTGTTCAGGAGGAGACACACGTCTAACTCAAAGGCTCATCCCTGTGCTCTTTGATGTGGAAACACTTCTCTTATTATTCGCCTCTCTCCCTGTTGATACTCGCTAGTATCCTCAAACTGACGCTAAAGCCAGAAGAAATAAAATAAAACTTCTAAAAGAAAGGAAATAACTAAATGTGCGGATAGATGAAGTGGTACAACAAAGCCCTTCCTCTCGGGCAGAGGAAGTCTGTGTGCTTTTTGTCTTGTTGTTGTTGTGAGAGGCCGACTTAATTGGAAGCTTGAGACAAAAAAATAAAATCTTGTGAAAGACCTTGAATGACCGTGACAGCAAACAGTGTTCTGCTGCTTCTCTCTCTCTCTCTCTCTCTCTCTCTCTCTCTCTCTCTCTCTCTCTCTCTCTCTCTCTCTCTCTCTCTCTCTGGACTGCGTCCTGAGAAAACAACGCTGGCCGTTATTTCCGTCCAATTGGCTGGACGGTTCCTCTCGCCGTGAGCGCTGACAGATTGTCATATTCTGGCCTCGATCCCGGAGGCATGGAGGGGCGAGGGAGGGGGGGGGCAGATAAACGGGCTATTAGCGGCCACACCCGGTCCCTCCTGAAGGGTTAGCCGCCCCTCTCCACCCTTCCCCCCGACAGCCCCCACCCCCTCCCTTAACCCCCCCCCCCCCCCCACCATGCCTGTGTATGATGCGTTGGCAAAACCGCGACACGCAGTTTGAAATCAGGACGCTTATTCATGGCTCTGGTGGAACTGCATTACGTTTCATTGCATTGATTTATTTACTTTCCTGATGTGCTGCTTTGCAAAGGTCATCACACACACACACACACACACACACACACACACACACACACACACACACACACACACACACACACACACACACACACACACACACACGCACACACACACACACACACCCGCCCACACACACACAAACACACACACACACACGCATTTCAGCTTTGCAATAGTGCCTCGCGGCATAAAAAACCATCTGCTGCGTGATGGTGAACAATGTATCCCCTCCGATTGATTCGGCCATTGAGACATATTGTGGCAGATGAAGTACCGCCCATAAACAGTTGAGTTGAATTACTTTTTTGCCGGCTCAGCATACGGCGGAAGGAAGCCTCTCATATTCTCACATAAGCATTAAGACGTGGAAGCTTACCGTCATGAATCCATCCAGGAGGCCGGAGTCGGCCTTGGGCGGGGCCTGTAGGCGCTCCATGGACCACTTCTCCACGATGGACGTCACCTGGGAGCTCTCCGTGTTCAGGATGCGGAACCCCGTCATGTTGACCCCGCTGTAGCGGTACGGCTCCATGTCCAGAGCGAACAGGTCCTGGAAGCACCGGCAGAGGGTGAGTGGGGCTACTGGGCGGGGTCACTGTCAGAGGGACACTAACTAGTGGGGTCACTGTCAGAGGGACACTAACTAGTGGGGTCACTGTCAGAAGGACACTAACTAGTGGGGTCACTGTCAGAGGGACACTAACTAGTGGGGTCACTGTCAGAGGGACACTAACTAGTGGGGTCACTGTCATAGAGACACTAACTAGTGGGGTCACTGTCAGAGGGACACTTACTAGTGGGGTCACTGCCAGAGGGACACTAACTAGTGGGGTCACTGTCATAGAGACACTAACTAGTGGGGTCACTGTCATAGAGACACTAGCTACTGGGGTCACTGTCAGAGGGACACTAACTAGTGGGGTCACTGCCAGAGGGACACTAACTAGTGGGGTCACTGTCATAGAGACACTAACTAGTGGGGTCACTGTCATAGAGACACTAGCTACTGGGGTCACTGTCAGAGGGACACTAACTAGTGGGGTCACTGCCAGAGGGACACTAACTAGTGGGGTCACTGTCATAGAGACACTAGCTACTGGGGTCACTGTCAGTGGGACACTAACTAGTGGGGTCACTGTCAGAGGGACACTAACTAGTGGGGTCACTGTCAGAGGGACACTAGATACTGGGGTCACTGTCAGAGGGACACTAACTAGTGGGGGGGGGGTCACTATTTGATGTACACTAGAAATGTCTGGATCACAATTCGATGTACACAAGCAATGGAAGAGGATTTCTTTCTAATACAGTGTCTGCCCCCCACAGTTAAAGATGCCATCACATATCATTCCAAAATGTTTCCAAGACACACCTGCCACATTTGTTGGGGAAAAATGAACAAAAGAATATAAATATTAGTCTAAAAGTCCCCGCCTGCTGTTTTGTGTAGTATCTACATATATCCTCGGCTCGGCTACGCAGAGGGAGAGAAGACTCTTTAATATCGCTCTCACCAAGTACATCTGATCCAAAGTGACGATCTGAGACATGTAATCATGGCGCGGCTGGCGTACCAAACCCAGGAGGGCCCTCCGGTCACCAGGGGCTGACTACTGTTCCCATGGTTACATAATACCGTGATTAACAGCTTTTGATTTTTGTACAAAACATTTGAGATCACACTATGATTACCTGGATAATCAAAGCTTTTATATTTGACATAGCTTAACCTCGTTTTACTTTGTTTTTTACCTCACCCTTTTAAATGAATGCATTGAACTGATTGTCCTTTTAATGTCTTGTTTAAATGAAACCGCCTGGCCTCTGCATTTTTCATGGGGATTTTCTGCTGTCGGCTGAAGGCTACGGACACAGGAGAACGGCCCCTATAGCGTCCGTCTGTCACGCTAACCACCACACCTTCCTGCAACGCTTCAGTTTACCTAATACCCACTTGCTACTGGAACCGCCACGTCTAATGGGAATGTTGTGGAACCGTTTGTGTGCGATCGATAACAAACCTTTTCGCCCGGTGCACACACTATTTTCATTCCTTTTCTTTTTTTTCTTCAAAACAGTTAATGCTCATATTTATCCCGCCCCCTGGGGCTCTCCTCTACCTGGGTTCTGCCGAAGGTAATTAACTGTCTTTCATTGGTGGATGCATGCTCACTTCACAGCTGCTCCGGAGAGTAATAAATTACAGCCAGGGGCTCGATTTCCCCAGACGCAGGCGGGATTCGGCGCGCTGACGTTTTGGCAGCACATGAACACACACACACACACACACACACACACACACACACACACACACACACACACACACACACACACACACACACACACACACACACACACACACACGTGCAGCGGGGCCCGTTTAACTCGGGCGGGGCCGGAGGCCTTGAGTTAAGCCAAGGCTGTTCAAGGTGACATGGGGCCGGTCCTGGTGGGCCGCCATCTATCATCTGGGGGTCCAGGGACAGCGTGACCACGTGGTCCCGCGGCGCGTCTTGCGGCCCGCGCTGAGGCACAACCCCGCCCCGGACCGGAGGAGCAGGGGGGGTGATGGACGCGAGGATGGGAAGGGCTGTGTGTGCGTGTATGGGGGGGTGTGTGTGGTCGTTTGTGTGTTTGTATGTGTGCGTGCATGGGTGGGGCTGTGTGTGGTCGTTTGTGTGTTTGCGTGTGTGTGTGTGTGTGGGTACGTGTGTGTGTTGGTTGTGTCTGGGTACGTGCTTGTAGGGGTTTGTGTGTATGTGTGGGTACCTGTGTGTAGGTGTGTGTGTGTGCATGTATGTATGTCGGGGTGGGGGTTTGTGTCTGTGTGTGCGTGTACACGTGTGTGGTGGTTTGAGTGTGTGTGTGGGTACATGTGTGTGTGTGTACGTGGGTAGGTGGGGATTGGTTGCGGTCGATGTTTCTCTCGTTGGCCACTTTCTGAAGGACACACGTCTGTGTTGGCCGGTGCTCTGGCGACCGAGTGTGTGTGGTTGGCGAGCTCAGGGTGTAAAGGCACCGGAGAGGACGTCTGTGCAGAGCCACACGTCAGAGCACCGGGAAAAAACAAAGCTCTGTGTTCGCCATCGTCTCTTTTCCTTTTTCCCAATGTCATGCTTGCTGTCTCATTACCCCTGGCCCTCGCCACACTGTCGTCCCTCTGCCCACCACACACACACACACACAAACACACACACACACACACACACACACACACACACACACACACACACACACACACACACACACACACACACACACACACACACACACACACACACACACACACACACACACACACGCAGCTTTGGGTGAGGGATGAAAAAGCGCGGGGGGCGTGGGATGTGTCTGCGTCACACCTCGCACACACACACACACACACACACACAAGATAAATGTCTGCTTCGACCTTTCCCGCCCAAATCCTTCTTCCCCGTTATGTCCTTGGTGACAGCGTAGCGGGACGTTTGTTTGCGAGGGGTCGACTCTGTTGCTGGGGACGACCGAGCAGGGCCGTTTGTTCTGTTCACCGCCATTATCTCTCGTTTTTCCCCGCCGCCAGGGCCCGGGGAAGAAGATGCACACACCGTTTTCTATGCAGCGTGCGCACCGCACGAGCAAAGAAGGGCTTTGTAGCCACGAGATGAAAGACCTTCAATGGAGCCGGAGTCACGGTAGAATACATCACACCCGCTCTGGTTCGCTATGATCAGTACTTAAGGTTTCCTGGACAACAAATCTATGTAAATGAGGGCGCGTTTCAGCAAAGGAAGCGTGCAAGTCAATGCTTCAACTGGAACCTACTAAATGGTTGATAAGAAGTGTGTTAAATGTGGGGAAATTGCGGCTTCGGGACATTCCAGTTTTAATACCGCCACAAAAATAAAAAGCGCATGTAGCTTTGGAATTGAGCAGGACACTTACCAGCGTGGTGAAGATGTAATGGTAGTACTCAGTCATCATCCCCATGGCCAGAGCCTGCAGGGAGAAGGTCACCTTTAACCTTCTACGGTTCACCTCGCTAAACATCGCGTCAACACGAGGAAAATGAAAGAGGAGACACTGCTCTGACCTGCAGGCGCGCTCCTATTCAAGAGGATAAGACAGTGTGAGTGAGATTAAAGAATAAAACTCCTCTGCCAGCGCCTCTCTCGTGGTCGGATCTGGGTTCTCATGCTAATCCCAGACGCAGCGTTCTGTCAGGGGGGAGGGTGGGGGGTCTTGAAGCACCTCTGCGTTTCTAAACGGGCCAGCCCTTTGAAGCGGTGGCTGGGGTTTTCATTATACATCGTTTCAAATAATATTGAAAGAAAAGACGGGACAAGGAGTAAGGATGGATATATAAATATGTTACGTACGCTGCTTTGAGATATTCATAAGATACAAATGAATAATTAATGTCTCTCAGACTAATGGCATGGCACTAAGTACAGCGATAAAGGCTGCTTTGTAATCACTGAATGAGCAGAGCTGAGCAGAGGAATCGTTTGATTGTTATCATTAGAAGCTTCGAAATTGACTCGTTCTCTCACATGTGCTGATTTCATAAAGCCGGTATTATATATTTTTCTACAGTTTTGTCCTTCATTTTCGTCAGGCACACGGGGTAAAAGGAGAAAGAAAGCATTGTGTTCCCACACAGGTGAGGTTACACAGTGTGTGACGCGACACAGGGCACCGTTTGTGTAACTAAGCTATTTCTATCACTGCTAATCCATTACGTGTTCGGGTTAGATTCATTGAACAGGCTACAAGCAGAACTGGACTAAACCCCAACCCCCCCAAAAAACTAATGATGTCCCAAAGGAGAACATCCATTATGAATGTAATAGAAATCTCATATTCTATGATGAGGTCAAATACTTTCAGAACGGAAATCAGGGGAGTATAAGCTTTAATAAAGGGAATGGGATTCAGTTGCACAAGTTGCAATGAATCCAATATGAGGCCTGTGTGAGGAGCCCAAAAGTTCATCAGGCTTAACCAGGCCTGGGGTGACCCCTCTTATGTCCTAACACACCGCCTCTCGGGCACCAAGATTTAACAACAACGGAGGTAAAGAACACCCCCTTTTAATTTGGGCTCACCTTTCTGTATGCTGCATTGTTTTATTGAAAACATGTGCCTGCACTGGTATATATATTATTTTACCACTTATGTTTTAATTTTTACTGTTCTCTTTTCCAGTCTTTCTCTCTGTTTCAACGGCGGTCCCTTTAATGTTTCCTCTATGCGGTGCCTTTGTGAAGCTCTACGAACGGCCTTGTGTTTGAAGGGTGCTGTATAAATAAACAGCCACGGCCTCTATAGGCAGACCCGGCAGGGCGAACCGCTCTGTACCTGTTTCAGGATCCAGGCCGCCATTTCGTGGCCGCAGTCGAAGATCACGTGGAACTCCTTGGCTTTCTTCATCTCCTTCAGCAGCGGCTTGGCGTCCTTGGTTTCCCCCGGCAGCTGTCGGATCTTGAGGCGGAGGTTGTAGCGCGAGGGAGCCTTGATCAGCTCCTGCAGGCGAATGAGACCTGTGGGGAGAGAGGGGGGGGCGACGCCGTGCATGTAAAGTACCAACCCAAGGGAGTCTGTCGGTCGTCTGCCGGGGGAATCGGTCTACTGGGAGCATCGGTACTATTCAAATATAGGAGATTCAAATATATACTTATGTTCTCAGGTAGACTAACAGGGCCCAGGTGAATAGATACCCTAATTGATTAACTCCAGCTATTACTTTGAAGTATTTCTCAACACGCAAAATGGTCATAGAACTGCATTATAGCGTTATTTTCTAACCATGGCAATATGGGCCTCACACTCATTCACACACGCATCCATGAAGCTATGGCGATATCAACCATCAGAAGCCAATGCTACCAAATACTATTTAGTTTTCATTTGGGATTCTTCCATCTCCCTCATCAAACACACGTGAACACTAATGCAGCCCCCCAACACAATGACACATACACACAAACACAAGAGGAAAGAACAACTGATCGATAGGTTTGTGTCCAGCCCTAGCCCAGAACCTAGCCCTCATCCGCCTCAACCAGCTCCACCAGCTCCACCACCTAGACCACCTCCACCACCTCCACCATCTCTACCACCTAGACCTTCGACGTCTTAATCTCACAGTTGGAAATAATCTCCATGTTCCATTTTTCTCCAGCGTCTCGAGGGCACTCAAATAGTGAGTGAGAGAGAGAGAGAGAGAGAGAGAGAGAGAGAGAGAGAGAGGGGGAGAGAGAGAGGCGGTGGTGGGATGAGATTCCAATGAGTTCCAGTCCCTCCGTGGCCGTGAGAGGACTTCAGAGCCCTGGGATGAAGGAGGCCGGACTGATGGGAGAAATGATTACTTGTCACGGGCATAAAAATGGATGGAGAGAAGAGGGAGGGCGTAAAGAGAATGGATGGGACGAGAGGGAGACTGAAAACCATTTCTTCACCCCCCAGCCCCCCTTCTTTCACCTTGGAGACGCCGGGTGAAAGACTCTACTGTTCTTTTTTGTTTGTTTCTTTTTGTTAAAACAAACTGTATGCAGGCGGTTTCGCTGACGGGACACCAGCCCCACACCCAGGGGTTGGGGATCAGGGGGGCGGTACCCCTGGGAGAAGCCCTGTGTGATCTCAGTTGTTCTTCTGCCGAGCGATGGACCAGCGGACAGACAAATGGTCTGGCGGACCCCCTGGCCCCCCACCCGGCCCCCCCCTTTTCCGCCGACATGGGGAGGTCACGAGACATTTGGGCAGTTGATGAATCGGCACCAGCTCTGATCTCAGACCCCCCTCCCCCCCTGGATCCTCCAACAGCTGTGTGTGTGAATATCTCTCATCGAGGGGGGGGGGGGTTCATGGGGGATTTGGATTTAAGCGTTAAGGTGTCACACGGCGGGGTCGGATGGGGGTTATGTTTGGTTGGGTTGGCAGGGTGGTGGCGGGGGTTTGGGGGGGCGGGCATAGCTAAAGGGTCAGGGCCATGAGTGACACCTGAACAATCATCAGGGGGAAGCGGTCATTGGGGTCTGGTATAAGGTTCAGTGTGCGGTCACACATGCCAGCGCGCACTGAAACACCGGCCCGTTCAATTATATAATGTGAGTGACAGGCCAACTGTGGAAATAGTTTTTTCTCTCTTTGCAAGTTGCAGAAGAAATTTGGAAAAGTTTTTGAGAATCGTGTCCTTTTGAAGCTCTTTTCTTTTCGTCAGGACAATGCAATTCCTGATGCCATTATGCAATTTGCCGCAGCAGTGTAGAGCAAGTTCGCTCTGCACTGTCTAATTCAAGAACATTAAGGAATAATACAGGCTAAAACCCTGTGATGTAACATAGTTAATTAATTCCTGGTTTTATTTTTCCAATGAAGAAACTCTGTGAATTCTATATTTATTCTATATCCATCAGCTGAATTATCTGATTAATATTATGATATGTATAACAGCCTTTATAATTCATTGTGAAAGCTGGCTAGATATTTTGCAGTATTCCAAGATTCAAAATGCAACATGGGCGATCAAATGTCAGCCGCAAAATGATAGTGCTGGTGACTCGAGCTGGAGAATCTAGCCTGTTAACGCTAACCTTAGTGGCTAAGGTTATTTTAATCAGAGGTAGACACTCAATGCCAGTTTGTCGCTGCTGGATTTCTGCAGGAGAAAATCCGGAATCGAATGAAACTAATATCTGATTATTATGGTCGAAGCTATGGCGATTTGAAGACAAACGCTCCTTTAAAGCCTAAATGTAGCTACTACCCAATGTTGCAAACATCGAGTTTAGCCATGCACTCCCCACCTCCCATCAAGCAGAACATCGTCACGGCAACCACGATAGTGATCGTTAATAACAATCTGAGTGTGTTATTTATGGCAGTTATCCGCCCCTCAAGCATGGTAATTCTACATGGCTTTAATCTGTACATCTCACACTGGGGCGTTCTGGGTACTGTAGTACTCTTGTCCTTCTATATGGTTGAGGCTGTTGCTCACTCTAACGGAAGAGCCAAATAAGCAGCACCTGGGGCTAGACAGTAAGCAATTGATTTGTAAGCCAAGAAAAAAGGTTACAAATTCCTGACCTACTCTGATAGGGAAAGGCAACATTTTATATTCCTGGCCGGCCAGGGGCTTATTACTGCAAACCATATAAAAAAATCAATCGACAATGGAGCAGGCATTTCCAGGTCTGCACGGTAAAAGTCCAGCTCAATTATTTTGATGATTAAGAAGTGAGAAATCTGCAAAAAGTTAATAATTGACAGAAAACAAACAAATACTGCAGGACTGTGGGGTGATATCATGCATTTCGACTTTTCCCTTTGCTTTAGACTGTTACATCAAACTTTAATTGCAATGTTCAATCCGCAATGTTTACAACTTCTCGGGGTTGTGAATTTGCAGACACATGCGCAAAGTGTTCGACCAATCACAGCAGAGTGGGCGTGCTGACCAATCACAGCAGACTGGGCTACACATCAGCATCACCACCACTATAAGAGGGTATGAGAGACCCCAGCAGTACCTGTCCCAGCCTCTCATCACCACCACTAGAAGAGGGTATGACAGACCCCAGCAGTACCTGTGCCGGTGCTGTCGTCATACACCACCGTGACCGTCCGCCAGCGGAAGAAGTGCACCAGGTCCAGGATGGCCCGGCTGAGGGAGGAAAAGTCGGGGTACAGGCTGACGTAGTACGAGTCCCTGTTGTCGGACACCTGGTGCTTCCAGCGCGTCTGGATGTGGGGCACGCCCAGGGCGTTGCAGATGGACTGCACCGCATTGGCCGACGAGCTGTGGGACGGGCCGAAGATGGCCGCCACGCCCAGGGAGAGCTGGTCGCACGCTAGTGAGGAGAGGGGGGAGAGAGAGAGAGAGAGAGAGAGAGAGAGAGAGAGAGAGAGAGAGAGAGAGAGAGAGAGAGAGAGAGAGAGAGAGAGAGAGAGAGAGAGAGAGAGAGAGAGAGAGAGAGAGAGAGAGAGAGAGAGAGAGAGAGAGAGAGAGAGAGAGAGCGAGAGAGAGAGAGCGAGAGAGAGAGGGACAGAGAGAGAGAGAGAGAGAGAGAGAGAGAGGGAGAGAGAGAGAGAGAGAGAGAGAGAGAGAGAGAGAGAGAGAGATGTTTTGCTTTGTTTTTTATACACACAACCCACAACATATTATCTGTAGTACTTTTAAATGATATTAATAATAAAAATTATGGTGTCAGTGCTTCAAGCAATGCAATGATTTATTCATGACACTTAGCCTTAACATTTCTTTGTTGTACCCCGTTTGTAATTCAGTAGTTAGAAAAACGAATTAGCTCTTTGTGCTTTGGAAACTCACAGTAACGACAGACCGAAATTAGTCCAATTGTGAAACAAAACATACTCCAACACTACTCTGTAATTAATTTCTCTTTTTATGGCACCACTGTGTTTTACTTTTAATTAATTGAAGGTCTTATGGGCATTTGCTTTTTTTTTTGCTGTGCGCTAACACTTATAAAGCCCAACGGCATAATTTCAATAAATATACAAAAAACATCCAGGGGCGTTGAAGGCCAAGACAATGTGTTTTTTTTCCTGTTCAAAACATGATTTGACGATTGAATGCTAAAATCACATGAAGCAAAACAATAACAAGAACAAACCCAAGGCCCATCTCAAGAAGCTGGCGTTCCAGGATAACCCTGTATGTTAAGTCAGGATTCAGTGACTGTGGTGGAATCTTTGGTTTCAGATACCAAACTTAGACTTATCTCTGTTCAGTTACCATGGAAACAAAGGCTCTAAGCCTGACCAGGAGCAGACCTGGTATACAGCAGGTCAGCTCCGAGGTAACCCCGCCCACGGCTGGAGTTCCAACTTAGAACCTCTTCTCATTGATTATGAAAATGGATACAAGCTTGATATGGCCATATTCAAAAGTATTTTATTCCAAGCCTTTTTCCTCACTATTTACAAA
>NC_082402.1:14983527-14985437 GCF_031168955.1 Gadus macrocephalus | reverse complement strand
GCCATTTCAATATGGAGGGGAATAGGGACAAAATGTACTCATGAGCTAGTACATTTTAAACAGGAGCAAGAATTTCTGTCCCTGCTGGAACACAAAAAATAAAACACACAATGGTGATTCATCTCCCAGAAGAGAATAGCTCCATTGACTTCACACAGTCCCGGGTATTCATCCGTCAGATCGCCATGACGTCTCTTCGGCGTTATAAATGGTGCGGGCCACAGCTCAGACCAGCTCTTATGCCACAGGTCATCGCTATGACAGGTAGCCATGGCGACCCTACTGTTTTTCAAGCTGACCAGAGCTAGCTCTGAGGTCTGTGGAGCGGGTCTCATGGTTACCGCTAACAGGAGCCTACTTATCCTGATGATGATGGACGAGGCACACGTTGGATGGATAACCTTTGGGGAGGAGTCAATTGTAGCCTAACCATCGCGGATAAATGCTGTCTTATGCAAGGCAAACCCTCTTGGTCGTATCTTTGGCAAGTGGTTTGGAAATAATGCTCTTAAAGCCCTCCTCTACTCTCTTACCATATGTCTTCTGTTTGGGTCTTTATTTATGACTGCCTCTCCTCCCTTATACATTAACCCACCAACCATGAAACATTTGGACCAATAGCAGACAGGAGAAATAGCAGTCCTCACAGGGAAAATGCAAAGATTATTGCTTGTTACATATCAACATTTAGTCCATTCTCTAAAGCTAATCGAAGCTCTTACAGGTCCTTCATATAGTAATGGAGTAGGACGGGCTAAACGTATTTCATGATTCAAACCATCATGAAATGATTTTAAAATATGAGAATGTATTGAATTCCTCAATTTCTGCTGCTTCTAAATGTGTAACACGCATGACAAGCATGATAAGGGGGACTCATATACACTCTATCGATTCTTTCTTTAATAAGCAGATTCGATTTCCTTGTGCAGCTAACTCGGGAAGGGATGACGTTCATATAGGCCCTTTTCATTTTGACAGGATGGAAATATTAACATATATAATATGGGTATGGACATATGACTGTTGTCATGGTCACATGATTACAGTCATTTTCAAGTGAATATAGTCATGGTCCACATGATTATAGGCATGGTCACATGATTACATAGACTGGGTAGCCCCGCCCATTCTGCCAGCGATTTGAGTTTGCCCTGCAGAAAGGTCTGGAGAAGAGCTATACTTTTCTTTCTAGTTTCGATACGTTTTTGCAGGAGCCTGGCTGGTTTAAACACATGAAGTCAGGAAGCGACGACAAGCAGCCAATTGCGTACAGAGTCATTTGAACTAGGCCCATTGATCACGCCTCTTGTGCTGAAGAATTGACAGCAGCTTCCCAGACCAACGTGCAATCTACGATTGAGCTTGGTCTGGCAATAGCCAGGCTAATGATTACAGTGGATGGTCATGTGATTACAGGCATCGTCATGTGATTATAGTCGTGGTCACGTGATTATAGTCACGTGACATTCAGAGATCTCTTCCTTCACAAGTCTGAAGAACTATAGAAAGTGACCTAGTTGTAATAATATTCAACAGCCAGATAAGGTATTGTCAGACTGAATGAATGAAAGACTGATGACGGGTACATTCAAGGGCAGAGGGGAAAGGCAATTCAAAGGGAGTTCTCTTAAGCGCTTTTTATTTTATTTTCCTCGCTGGAAGGCAGGCTGAATTATCAGCGTGCTGGGGACCGGTTCTGAATTCGGAGGAATTATGGATAACACCCTGTGTCCTGGCCCGCCGCCAAGCCTGTTCACGGCAGCAAAATACATTTTAAAAGGCACAAAGCTGCTTAAAATATTCATGTGTCACTTGGCAGCCACCGTAGCTTATATAGAAATATGAAACTATCTCCGCTCCACTTGGAAAATAATTTTCCATGGTTTAAAAATACCCACAGCGGGTTT
>NC_082402.1:14973527-14978527 GCF_031168955.1 Gadus macrocephalus | reverse complement strand
GAATTTCTGCCCAACCTCCTTTTCTACCTCTATCAGCAGCTTCGTGTACTCCGTTTGCAAATCAGCCTTAGCGATTTCCCGCTGAAGATGAAGACGATATAATTCTTTTGTCGTCAACTGAAATAGAGGAAAATATTGATTTAACATTCAAGCGACATACTTGGCCAATATAGTAAGTGAGTAGCCTAGGATATGTCTTACATGCTGATATTGCGACCCTGATGTACCCTGATGACCCTGCGACCCTGATGTACCCGCCGCTTCCTCGACCACAGTCTGTTAAGAGACAAGTGAGTTTGAGAACATTGTAGTTTAGTTTAATCGTCAATAATGACTTGGAACTGGCAAGAAAAAGCTAGGCCTATACCTCAGTTCTTTCAGACCCATCCATGGCAATATTATCATCGGCCACCTGTCATACAAAGAGCAATTATAGGCCTATTGGCTGAGTAGTTTGAGATGCGCTTACAACAGAAATGATAAAAAAAAAAATAGGCCTACCGGACTTACATAAACTGGAGGATGTTCATTCGTAGCCGGCTCGATTAAAAGCAATACTCCGGCTTGATCTGTGAAGTTGATTAATTAGTCACGTTTTGGAATAGAGCCACATACAGCAGACATACAACAAACATGGGGTTTTCTACCCAGCTACAAAATAACATTTGGATCATTTGCGCTGTGACACGCACACGGCTTGCATGCGCTCAAAGACATACAAAAAATAAAATACAAAAAACCTACATTCAACCAGTGGGTTGACAGTGGACGGAGATGGCCCCGGACTCTCTGAGGAGGTACCTCCAGGTATCCCCTCCATGCCAGGGTGCCCTGTATTAATGCTCACAGCCAGCTCCTCAACCGGGGTGAAGGTAATTGGAGGGCCCGATCCAGTCTGCCGAATGTCGGCCCTCTTCCGATTGGCTTTAAAAAAAAAAATTGGCTATTTAAATGCAGGAGGAGTGACAAATAGGCCTATGATATGACAATTTGAATGCCGGACTGACAAATATGTAGGACGATGGTGGGAAAAGTTTACCAGCTTGTAAAACGTTTTTGTATTTAATTTTTACTTGTTCCAAAGTTCGTTTGGGGGCCGTCGGATTACATCTTTATAGATAACAGACGATGGAATGTTAAGAAAGCTTCACTGAGATAGGCAATGAATAGATTCATAGTTCAAATATTTAGGATAGTGCTTTTACCATGACACTTACGAATTTACACGGTCAGCTATCCTCTGCCAGGCTTTATTTCTCATTATGGCAGATGCTTTAGTGTTGCATTTCCTCATTATCACTCCCTTTTCCTCATCGTAACTCTCCAGGAGAACCTGGAGGTCGAGATCAGTGAAATATGCGGCCCGTTTCGCCATATTGATCAGGATTTCCATGATCCATACATCACGTCTTTATAGGTTTGTCGTGAACGCGCACAACCCTGTGTTAACCAACCCCGAGTTGATTCTACTAATGCATAACCGCTGCTGTGGAACCGAAAACTCTGGGTTAGTCGGCACAGGGTAAATCAACCTAGAGTTCAGCGTTAACTCAGTGTTTGTTAAACCTCCGTTTGTGGAACACCCCACAGCTCTGCATTACCTGCTGTTTTCATTCACCCGGCCCGCCACAACCCCATACTCACCTGCTCCTCATCAGCTAATCAGCCCGTCAGTATATGTAACGGTCCATTTCCCTCAGTTCTTTGCCAGATTGTCTAGTGTGTTACCTAGCTCTCCCGCGTCTTCTCATTCTGATCCTGAACCTGCCTGCTCGTGTATCCACCTGCCTTTTTGGACTTTGGACCTTCCCTTTTGCCTGCTCCTACTGAATTTGTTTGCTACACGGATTGACTACCTGGTTTGACCTCTGCTTGGAATAAACACTGTTTCTTCACCTGAACTGTTTCTCTTGTTGGCTATTGGGTTCTCGTCTGCCATTTTGTGAAACCTGACAGTGTGTGTGTCTGTATGAGTGTGCCCCAGAGTCTGTGCGTGCATGCGCATATGTGTGTTTGAACGTCTGTGCATATGCACATGTGCGTCTTTTTCTTTTTTTGTTGGTGCCTTTTGCTTTGTGATCCAAGGACACGACGGGAGCAGGAGGGACATTGATGTGTTTGCAAACTCCTAAAAATTCCCTGCTCTCTCTATGGCCCTGACACTATCATGGCCTGCATCTCAAGGCAATGCAATGCAGAACGTCCTCATGCCCACCCCAATACCACCACCACCAAGTGGTGGACAATAATGAAGTACAAGTCATTCGTTACTGTAATTAAGTAACTTTTTACCGTGTCTGTACTTTACTTGAGTATCATTATTTTGTGATGCTTCATACTTTTACTCAACTACAGACTACAACTACAACTATCAGATATCACAAATAGAAAACATTGTATTTAGAGGGTTGTTAGTGTTTTTTTTAACCTTAAATGATTCGACTGAGTGTATAAAGGACATAGCAAGACATTGGAACTACACTACACGAAATTACTTTTACTTTTGATACTTAAGTATATTTGAAGCCAAGTACTTTTATACTTTTACTTTAAATTTTTTTATTTTACACTAGGTATCTCAACTTTTATTCAAGTACGTGGTCTAAGTACTTCGTCCACAGCCACCCCCGACCCCACCATCACCACTACCAGCACCACCCCGACCACCATACGTCACCACCACCACCACCACCACCACCACGCCCTTAGAAGGTTATTGACCAGTCAGGATCAAGCATTCAACAATGCTGAGGTATATATTCCAAAAGAGTCAAATTGGAAATAGGAGGGGAGAGTGAGGAGAAGAGGAGAGGAGGGGGGAGCGGAGAAGAGTGGACTGGAGCAGACAGGAGAGGAGATAAAAGGAAGGAGAGTAGAGATGGTGGAGTAGGAGGGGAGGAGAGGAAGGGATATTCACGAGGAGGTGGAGGTGAGGGGGAGAGGAATGAGATGGGGAGGGGAGGAGAAATGGAGAGAATACGTTTTTTGGTGTATTTAAGTTGTGTGTGTGTGTGTGTGTGTGTGTGTGTGTGTGTGTGTGTGTGTGTGTGTGTGTGTGTGTGTGTGTGTGTCACTATTATTAATGGCAGGAATTGTCTGTGCCACTCAATTACAGCCCATCATGGCTAAATAACCCCATATCCATCTACTCTTATAAACACACGCACACACAAACACACAATCACACACACACACACTCTCTTTCTCTCTCTTCATTCTAACAACAAACACACACAAGACATGTCATTTATGGCACACTAGGACAAACGTCTATTGATTTCCATTGTGGCCCGCCTGTGTCTTTAGATTTGGGTGAGACAAAGAATCCAATACACACCCACACCCACACCCCCCCACAGACACACACATACACACACCCCATACACACACACACATACACACACACACACACACACACACACACACACACACACACACACACACACACACACACACACACACACACAGCATTGGCCTCTTCCTTTTTCAGATAGGACACAGAGCCTTGGCTCCAGAGCACAGCGGGGAGCAAGGGAATGTGAGAAAATACTGAAGGGAATAACACACACAGCCGATCCAAACAGCACTCTTCATTTTAACACCAATTTGACAAGTCCTCTTGTTGCATCTATCGAGAAACACGCGCGAAACACAGCCATATTGGTGTCCTTTTCTGCTTTTGCCATGGACACATATAATTAAATAACACATTTTGCTTCTCTTTCTCCCGTAAAAAAGAGGCAAGCTTCTGGTTAGGTATTTGGTTGGTGTCATTTCACTTCTTCATGTTTTTCTATAAAACACATCAGAATTGAGTTTTTTATCTTGGCTGAATACTACATGTAGTGAATGGCTGTATTGAACTGGGCTTATTGACACTCACCTGCACGTCCTAGTGGGGCTGGTGGTGGTGGTGTTGAGGGAGGTGTTGGGGCTGGTGGTGGTGGTGGGGGAGGTGGTGGTGGTGGTGGTGGTGGTGGTGCTAGTGGTGGTGGTGGTGGTGGTGGTGGTGGTGGTGGTGGTGGTGGTGGTGGTGGTGGTGGTGGTGGTGCTAGTGGTGGTGGTGGTGGTGGTGGTGGTGCTAGTGGTGGTGGTGGTGGTGGTGGTGGTGGTGGTGGTGGTGGTGGGTATATGCAGCTGTCCATTGGGGAAGGCCATCCATTCAATCCTTTAACTGAGTCATCTCTTGAGGTGTGTTAATGACCTTGTCTGCCTCCAGTGACCTCTTATTATATCTTCAATCTCTTGCTCTCTAATTCTTTGAGCTTTTCCCTCTCTTCTCTCTCTCTTCTGTATCTCTCTCATGCACTCTTCTGTTCATCTCCTCTGTTTGTCTCTTATTCTCCTCTCTGGTCGTCGTAACATCCCTGTGCTCTGTGTCTATATGGGGCACACCGGGCCTGTTCTGTCTTTGGTTCTGACTCAAGTATTACACAATATTGTCGTCTCATATCACCGGGTCGTCTTTAATAGCCCTCGTGTTTCCTTTGTCTTTCCTCGTTTGAAAGTCATCCTGCCTGCTCTGTTTCAGATAGTCAAGTAGATTGTTGACGTTTGGATCCGTAATTTGAATAAAACTGAGCTTGATTAATATTTGTAAGGTCGGGGCGCCCCGGTGGTTCTCCGGGTAGAGCCCGTACCATTATGGCTCGGTCCTGATCGAAGCGACTGGGTTTCATTCCTGGCCGTGGTCCTTTGATGCATGTCCCGCCCCTGTCCCTCCCACACCTTCCTCTCTATCACATCATAAAGCATAAAAATGCAAAAATACATTAAAAAAATATCGATTTATGTATATATAGTACAGTGCTCCGACATTTATTTTATAATTTGATCAATAGAAGAATCCGGAACATATTTGTCGTTACAATTTACACTGCACTTTTTTTGAATTGTGTTGAATGTAATGCAGAGCTAAATGTGGATGGGAGACATGAAGACCTTATCTTTGTATGTGTACATCGCAATAGTCCACTATCGCAATAAGGTCCAAATATGGT
>NC_082402.1:14964297-14965927 GCF_031168955.1 Gadus macrocephalus | reverse complement strand
AGGTGTGAACCTTCACACAGCTGGGGCTTTATGGGCCGCGCGCGGGGAGTCTCGTGTAACGACCCTTATCGTCGTCTAATAACACTATTTGCTTTACGGATCGCGGATCGCGGCGGCCGCTTGTTACACACACACACCCCCCATCCCTCGGTGCTTATAATCGCTACACTCTCTATTCCGTCCTATTAGGATCAAGCATGAATCAGTGGATGTCCTGTCGTCCTCCTGATGCAGCTATTAGCCCGGCTTCCTCCTCTCCCCGCACCTCGCCCCGCCTGTAAATATGCACATGTTTGACAGCGAGGTCGCAGGGAGGGAGGAAGACAGGAGCCTGTCAGAAAGGTCCACTTCCTGGATGACGGGAGAGGTGGTGGTGGTGGGCCGGGAGGGGTGGGTGCTCTGTCCATCATGCGTCAGCACCGAGGGCGAGGAGCTCTCGCAGCGCGGCGCGCGCCCACCCATTACGAATCGACAATATAAGGCGGGAGAGGTCACCGAGCGGGCACAAACAGGAAGTGGATGATTCACGCTTGAAGCGCGTGGATTGATGGCGGGGAGGGGGGAGGGTGGCGTCCAGCGGTGCCTTCTAAAGCACAGGAAAAAGAAAATGGCGGATTACTTCACTGACCTTTTGTGCATGGAAATATTTTAAAATGGTCAGGGAATGAGTAGATATGAACAGTTCTTCTGTGGAGGGCTTCAGTGACTCTGCAGTGTGTGATTCTGACCATTTCCTGAGTTGGTAGCCATCTGCATACTTTATTTTATTTTAGACTGTATATTTTATAGAACTTTGTTGGCTTCACATTTACTGCATCACTTTATCAGCACAAAAAAAATAAAACCACCACTTTGTTGCACTGCCCTGCGGCTCAGAAGGTCCAATACCCACATATTTTACGGAACGATAGCGCCCTCTTGTGTTGAATTGTAATAATCACATTTAGTAGCGCAACATCTTCTTCAAAAAGTAAACAGCCTCATTGTAAGGTTGGTGAGAAAGATAGAGATTTATTTTAATTTGCTACTTCATCAAAATGCTTTTGGGCACTAAGAATTCAGAACTTTATCCGATATCTGAACGATTATCAAGTAAAGTTTGTTTGCACTAGGCTATATTCGAGATGTCCGAACGATCACTTAAAAGTATAATCCAATCGACAAGGAAAATGTTTCATCATGTACGGTACGGTACATTATTACAACTACTAAATATATCTATTTCAAAGTTGGTGTCAGCAATTGTATTAAAACTAAAGTAGTGTAGTACCTAACCCAGGATAGGGTTAGGTGTGGCTCTTGGATGCCTACAGGTCATGTGTGGACATTGGAATCGAACCCAGTACCTTTGATTACAGGAAGTTTGATACCACAGACCAAGATGATTCAGTGATTGGATAGGGATTAATATCTTCCCTAAAAATGTTGAACGATAATTACGATATGTTATTTGGCTCCACAAACATTACATCCTGCCAAAGTGAGACCCAAAATATTTTTTGTATTTAATTTGATTCTCTCCATCACAATAAAACGTACATTTGTTTTGTACAGGCTTGCACCATTCCTACCACCAGGTGTCGCCTCATCCTTTAAACATGGAGGAGCCCTATCAGAACCGCTGCTATAG
>NC_082402.1:14921797-14959297 GCF_031168955.1 Gadus macrocephalus | reverse complement strand
GCTCGTTCTCCTTTGTGGCAAAGTACTTTGTCACTTAATCATCCCCAGGTCTATAAATAGGTCTCCACGGCCACAGAATATTGGGAAGTAGATTAATGGAAAGAATGGAAGGCTGCTCTGCGTTTCAAGGATTCAGAATCTCTGCACTTTTCCCACCAGAGGGGAGAAGTTACCCCTCTGTCACCTCTATTAGTTACTGGTATCCCCAGATTCAATATAACTTGGTGTCTCCAGACCTTCCAGAGAGAGATAGGGAGAGAGAAAAATAAAAAAGGTTTAAATTAATGCAAGAGGGGGTGATGCTCAAAGCAAACAAACAGCATAACAATTATAGCTGAAGTATTTACTCTTTATGCATGCATACAGTATATGAATATTCATTCATAATGTTCTTAACAATCACTGACTTAATACTATGGGATAAATGTACCATATATTTAAAGGAATCTATATCTCTACTCTCATACTTCATTATATATACACATTAAGAATGTGTGATCATTATCTATGCTGTATGAATGAAAATAAGTATTTCTAAACTCAAATGACCGTGACAGAAAGGCCATCCTAATGGTTAACTTATGATGAAGCCTTGCAACTGTTGATGGAGATTAGCCTTAATGACGGAGCTTAACAAGGAAGATGGCTCAACATCTACTGGTTATCAATAAGATGATCAGGGTGTCCTTGTACTATAGCACTTTAGCACTGTTCCAGCTGGAATTCGAACAGCAAGTACTCTTTTAGTAGTACCGTCATTGTGTATGAGTCTTAAAAATGAGCAAAATGAAATGGCCAAACACTGTGTATACTGAGAGGCTTAATCCTCACTCAGAACAGACTAAAATAAAGCACTGCTCATACAGAGCTCCACACATCCACAACACACCGTTGCGTTATACTATAGAGTCCGGGAAGCCTAATGGTGTGTTCGAGATACCTCGTACACCACACACACGAGTAGCAAAGTGGGAAATCTCCCAGCTTTCTTGCAAGTTTTCACAGAGGCACGCTCCCTTTTGGTCGTAATGTCTAGGAATTCTGAGAGTCCAACAAGTTCCGCAAGGATAACCGTACAACTTGACAAACAAAGATGGCCGATCCCGTAACGAGATGTATTTTCTTTGTATTTGTGCCTCGTTGGTCTTAAATGCTCTTTCACACTTGTTTACATTGCTGCTTTAGTCCGGTCACCAATTGATGCATTGCACGGTCTTGCTTTGCGTGCAATACAATGTAAAGTTTTGTTGTTAGTTTTCGAGCTGATTGCTAAAGAAGCTAATGTAGCTAACAATAACAATGACTAGCCAATAAGTCTTCCCCGACTCGTCGTGGAGCAATGCCCACAAAGACAAACGTGAACGCGATAAGTGCTACAAGCCTGGGGCCTCAAGTAGTGCATACAAACATTGCCACGCAAAGTCTGGAATTTACAAAAATGTACCTATACTTAGGAATGTGTGTAAATATAAGCACAGCTATGGCCATGCATACGAACCAAATCAAGTGGTAGAATAGCGATATAACAAGCAAGAGCAAAACATTTAAGAGTGTCAACGTATGCTTAAACATCCACATATGTCCCGTGTTTCCTTTAATTAAAAAAATAATTACTCATTTGTCTAATTTTAAACAGAGAAATTTGCGTCAAACCCTATAAAAGACAGCTGTGAGAAATGATTTAAATGTAGTGCAATGGCTTATTTTGCAAGCATGTCGTCGGTCCCTTTAATGTGCTGAGTGAGCACATTAAACCGGGATTCCACCGGACGCGTACGCGCCGCGGAACGGCTGCGCTGCGGAACGGCTGCGTCCTCTGCCCTGCGTCCATTCCTACCGGGCGCGTAACGGCAGCGTAGCGCTGCCTTGCGAGCCAGCCGTATTCACGCGAGATCACGAGATCACGCGATAATCCTAAACCTAATGTACTCACCTTCCACTCCCAAAACTATTGCAATTAAATGCCACGCATTGTCCTTTCTGACATTTTCCTTATAAAAAGGATGATTTGGTACATAAATGACTTCATGTTGCTGAACTTCGACAATGAGTCTCTCGTCGTCCATGTTGCCGACCCTCTGAGACGCTTTGATTGATTGACTGCTGACCTGGTGCCACCGGTCATGACGTAATAATGTTGATGTGAAGTTACATGAGCTGAGTATTGTGTTTTATTTTGAAAATTGACCGGATGCTCTATGGCTTTTACTTTTCACTTCCTGCCCGGCTCGACCTGCTCTGTCGAAATTGACGCGGTTTAGCAGCGGCTTGCGGCAAAAATAGAATTGGACGGAAAGATAGCGCCGCGGTGCGGCACGCCGCACCTGGGACGCTGCTGAAACGTTCCGCGGCGCGCCCGGTGGAAATTGTCTCATTGATTAGAGTGGAAGCGATCAGCAGCGGTGACCGCGGCGCAGCCGTCCCGCGGCGCGTACGCCTCCGGTGGAATCAAGGCCTAGGGCCTCCACACACCGGCGCCGCAGCGCAGCGGCGCGTATTTTACGCGCCGCTGCGCACGCCCCTAGCCAACCCGGTCTCACGAAAAGTCGTGACACTGTCACGTTATTTAATCTATTGAAACGTGTTCAGGATCACGTATTTTCAAAATTTTCGTGTTTTAAAGCACAAATTTCAAACCCATGTATTTCAATTGGAAGTATTTGTCGTGTCACCAGCACGACTTCCAAACTAAGGTTCTGTGCGGGAGCGTTCTCCCTAGTGTCCCTTAAGGAGCTCCGTACAGTACATTTATTGTTAAAAATTGTGAACAATATGACAGCTTTAGGCCACCCGTTTCTACTTTCACCTTTGATTCTGAGAAATTGTGACAATTCACGGATATAGGCTATTAAATGCAGGTGCGCTGCTCAGGCAAAGCGCAAAAGAAAAAAGGGTAGCTGCTTAATCTTAATCTGAATTGTATGTCTTGATGTTTTGATCTAGCCATAGATCTATTGTCTTGTTTTTGGCTATGTGAATGGAAGTCCGCGTCGATGCCTCGCAAGTCCAGTGTCGCGAGCGGACGTGACATCTAGAAGTCATACCGTATAATAATGGGTTATCATTAATATTGATGCGTAGGGGTTGATTATAACTCTTGTTTATTGTTTATACCACAGTCTGGGGGAATACTCGTATTCTGATTGGCTGCAGGGTGTGTATTATCTCCTGATATAGGCTACAGACACCTGCTAAGTAGTTCCAGTCAGTGTTTAGATTCTCTGCCCGAGCGTTTTTACTTTTATTTTATCATTATCATAAATTAGCCTAATCTGAGGAGAAATCTATGCCATAAACAGAAATATTATGGGTCTTTATTACACGGGTCTTCTCAATGCCGTGGAACGCTCCGTTCACTTGCATGGGTCCGGGGATATCTCGGGATTGGTTTCTTTATTAATCGAATGGGAAATGCAATAGGTCTATTTTAGGACCGAATCACCGTTGAACTTGTTTCTAATAACATTTCTAGCGAGAAATATACTTTTTACTTGCATAATCTTTAGTCAGTGATTACGTCTGATCTTTAGTTTTATAGTTATTAGGAAGATTTTATCGGCTCGCTCGCATGTTTCAATGACGTCAGGTTGCTAAGGACGCTGCTTTCGCTAAACTAGCACACACACACACACACACACACACACACACACACACACACACACACACACACACACACACACACACACACACACACACACACACACACACACACACACACACACACACACACACAATGCATTTCGCTGCAGATATTCCCTCAATTATTATTACTTTCAAAACGTTGGCCAAGGTGGAATATCCTTTTTATTTGGGCTGCTTCTAGGACATTTTGGGTGGATTTTGAACGGTATGTGGGCGGGACGTTTTTTGCAGGACCTGGCAACCCTGCGCTGTTGCCCGGGGTGCTGAAATGCTCCGGAACAGATCTGGATCCACTATGGCCAAAAGACTTGTATGCCCCCCCCCCCCCCCCCCCCCCCTTAAATAAATTCTATGGCAGAATAAAGAATAAATTCATGCATTATCATTCAACTTGAACATGTGTTTTTACAGTATAGCGTGGTGGAGGGCTGACGTATGTTGCCCAACCCGGAAGTGAGCGTCGCCCTGGTTTCCCTTGACAAAAAGCCAACGGGTTTTTCCATTGGATTTTGGATTATTGCAGAAAAATTAGCATCTTTGAAGCACCTCCTCAAAAACTGAAAATAAATAAATAAATAAAAAGATCTGTGCTCCAAAGAACGAAATGTAAACCAATGCATTCTGAATAATAATAATAATAATAATAATAATAATACATTTAATTTAGAGGCGCCTTTCAAGACACCCAAGGTCACTTTACAGAGCATATAGTCATCATTCAAAACTATGTAAAACAGACTAGGAATAAAAGAAAAACAGAGGTTAAACATGAAGAATAATAATAATTAATAACACTCAAAGACGCCTACAGTGAAGGGGGGACCTCACTAACCACCACCAATGAGTAGCACCCACTTGGGTGATGAATGGGAGTGTTTCTCCGATTTTTCCATGCTACACAGAACGAAATGTAAACCCATGCAAATAAAGACTTCATGTTCATAATCATTTAAATATCATTAATCTCCTGAGTGTGTCGAGTGGTATTCTATTTTTTTCAACGGGGCTGCATCCAGTCACTTGACCGTCATGGTTGCTATGGTGGTAGCTATCGACCGCCCCCTCTAATCCTTACATGGTTCTAAAAACCACGCGGCAAAGGAGCTGCCGTCCATTGTGTTGTTTTTGTCGTAAACTAGGGTCAGATGGTTAAAAAATAGACAGATATTCCAAGGTATCCTTAAAAGGCAGCTTGGATGTTTTTATTTTGTGCAGTTTAGACTTCTTCTATAACCTATTTTTGAAAGCAAAACACCAAGCTCATTGATTTAACGAGGCAGGGTTATTTGAAACAATTTATTGAATAAATATTTATGAGAGGTCATTCCTTCTCCTGAGTTTGCTTCCTATTTATGTCTAGTGTACACCCCTACTGTCAACAAGCATCACCCCCCCCCCCCCCCCCCCTCCCCATATGGATTTGGAGAATTGCTGCCACGTCCCGGTGGTGGAGGTATCATATATATGAAAGAGGGCATTCAATTATCCTACAATGATCAATTAGGAGGCCGAAGCCCTAAAGGAAGTGATGCAATAGGTGACTGAGTCGACAACATTTAAGTAAGCCTTGGGGTCTCTTATATATCAAAGGGGGTCTCAAAGGACGCATATACGCTTCAACCTGTGGCTTACAGGAAATGACTCAGCAAGTGCTCCATCTTGTTGCACCCACCCAGCTGCTCGCTTGCAAGATTTTGGCCTGAAGTTCTTCCCAGACCTACACCGTAGCCATCCAACCTGCATATCGGAGAATCAGGCCTCTCTTTAATAATGACAAAAAGTTATGAAAGGAATACACATGAACTTTTGTTGTCTCATAAGCAGCGTGGTGTCGGCTGCTTTTGACCTTTTGACCCCAGACTTCTGAGGGAATAGCTGAATCAATTCATTAGTCAATCAGAAGTATGTAAATATCTTCCCGGTGTCGTAAGAGGGCGAACAAGGTGTCCTTCAACATCTACGCTTCCAGGCGATTGCAATGGTGCCATGAGCATGAGCATATTCGAACATGTTTAATGGTAGTAATTAGCTGTCGAAATTGGAGGCCTTAATCAATAATGAGCAGCTATTGATTTACTTTCCGATAGAAATTTGTGACAAATGACATATTATTTAGCATCTACACGTTGAGCTGAGTCCAATGACACCAAGCATGACACTCTAGCAAATGTATTTTACATGGTACATATGGTCTAGGACATGATCTCGGTGTGGCAAGAGGGCAAGCTTGATCTCATTGGACTCAGCTTAACGCGTAGATGCTAAATAACATGTAATTTGTCAAGAATCTCCATCGGGAAGCAAATCTAAAGCTGGTCATTATTGATAAAGGCCCCCAAAATCGACAGCTAATTACTACCCCGAAACATATTCAAATATGATCATGTGTGGCACTGTTGCAATCGCCTCGAAACGTAGATGTCAAAGGACACCTTGTTTGCCCCCTTACGCCTCCGGGAAAATATTTTCATACTTCTAATGGATTGATTCATATTTTAAGGTTCTCGGAGTGAGACTTTAGGCGGCTGCAGCAGAAGTGTTGAGACGAAAGATGATATCAAGACATTTATAGAATATTCCGATTCACATTATGATTCTTCGTCATAACTATCCAACCAAACATCCTTCACATTCACGGAGCGAAGATTATGAAAGTCCAGGCCCCCACTTCCTGCACTCGGGTTCCGACTGGGCCAAGTTTCGGGCAGGAAGGGCCCTCCGGGTCCGACCGTGCCAAGTTTCGGTGCGGGGGTCCCAGTTAGGCCCTAGAATAAGGTATTCAAATTTCAGGGCGGTACGACCTTCCTATCTCAAAAACAGTTTTTCCACCACATTCTGGACCATTAGGTCTTGCAGGCAACACTTCTGAGGGGCTTTGTCCAAATGACAGTCCATTTGGGAAAACTTTTTTTCTCTAAGGGCTACAATTCCAAATCTCGGATATGTCGTTCTCTCGGCCCCGGGAAATGTGTGTAAACATTTCAGTATCCCTAGCTATCTCGAAAAGGCCGGAAAAGGGGCGTGAACTCCATCAGTACAGTAAATGTACATAAGACAGAGGTTAGTTTCTAGTCCCCATTTTTTGTGGGATGGATGTGTACATTTGTGGCTTAAGGTGCGTAGACACAGCTGGCCTGTGGCCACGTTTTTGAAGTCTGGGGTCAAAAGGTCAAAAGGAGCCGGCACCACGCCGCTTATGAGGTAACAAAAAGTTCATGTGTATTTCTCTCATAACTTTTTGTCACTATTAAAGAGAGGCCTGATTCTAAGATATGCATGTTGGATGGCTAGGGTGTAGGTCTGGGAAGAACTTCGGGCCAAAATCATACAAGCGAGCCGCTGGGTGCAGGTGCAACGAGATGGAGGGGGGCCTGGACTTTCATAATCTTCGCTCGGTGAATGTGAAGGATGTTTGGTCGGATAGTTATGACGAAGAATCATAATGTGAATCGGAATATTCTATAAATGTCTTGATATCATCTTTCGTCTCAACACTTCTGCTGCAGCCGCCTAAAGTCTCACTCCGAGAACCTTAAAATATGAATCAATCCATTAGAAGTATGAAAATATCTTCCCGGAGGCGTAAGGGGGCAAACAAGGTGTCCTTTGACATCTACGTTTCGAGGCGATTGCAACAGTGCCACACATGATCATATTTGAATATGTTTCGGGGTAGTAATTAGCTGTCGATTTTGGGGGCCTTTATCAATAATGACCAGCTATAGATTTGCTTCCCGATGGAGATTCTTGACAAATTACATGTTATTTAGCATCTACGCGTTAAGCTGAGTCCAATGAGATCAAGCTTGCCCTCTTGCCACACCAAGATCATGTCCTAGACCATATGTACCATGTAAAATACATTTGCTAGAGTGTCATGCTTGGTGTCATTGGACTCAGCTCAACGTGTAGATGCTAAATAATATGTCATTTGTCACAAATTTCTATCGGAAAGTAAATCAATAGCTGCTCATTATTGATTAAGGCCTCCAATTTCGACAGCTAATTACTACCATTAAACATGTTCGAATATGCTCATGTGTGGCACCATTGCAATCGCCTGGAAGCGTAGATGTTGAAGGACACCTTGTTCGCCCTCTTACGACACCGGGAAGATATTTACATACTTCTGATTGACTAATGAATTGATGCAGCTATTCCCTCAGAAATCTGGGGTCAAAAGGTCAAAAGCAGCCGGCACCACGCCGCTTATGAGACAACAAAAGTTTATGTGTATTCCTCTCATAACTTTTTGTCATTATTAAAGAGAGGCCTGATTCTCCGATATGCAGGTTGGATGGCTACGGTGTAGGTCTGGGAAGAACTTCAGGCCAAAATCTTGCAAGCGAGCCGCTGGGTGGGTGCAACAAGATGGAGCACTTGCTGAGTCATTTCCTGTAAGCCACAGGTTGAAGCGTATATGCGTCCTTTGAGACCCCCTTTGATATATAAGAGACCCCAAGGCTTACTTATATGTTGTCGACTCAGTCACCTATTGCATCACTTCCTTTAGGGCTTCGGCCTCCTAATTGATCATTGTAGGATAATTGAATGCCCTCTTTCATATATATGATACCTCCACCACCGGGACGTGGCAGCAATTCTCCAAATCCATATGGGGAGGGGGGGGGGGGGTGATGCTTGTTGACAGTAGGGGTGTACACTAGACATAAATAGGAAGCAAACTCAGGGGAAGGAATGACCTCTCATAAATATTTATTCAATAAATTGTTTCAAATAACCCTGCCTCGTTAAATCAATGAGCTTGGTGTTTTGCTTTCAAAAATAGGTTATAGAAGAAGTCTAAACTGCACAAAATAAAAACCTCCTAGCTGCCTTTTAAGGATACCTTGGAATATCTGTCTATTTTTTAACCATCTGACCCTAGTTTACGACAAAAACAACACAATGGACGGCAGCTCCTTTGCCGCGTGGTTTTTAGAACCATGTAAGGATTAGAGGGGGCGGTCGATAGCAACCACCATAGCAACCATGACGGTCAAGTGACTGGATGCAGCCCCGTTGAAAAAAATAGAATACCACTCGACACACTCAGGAGATTAATGATATTTAAATGATTATGAACATGAAGTCTTTATTTGCATGGGTTTACATTTCGTTCTGTGTAGCATGGAAAAATCGGAGAAACACTCCCATTCATCACCCAAGTGGGTGCTACTCATTGGTGGTGGTTAGTGAGGTCCCCCCTTCACTGTAGGCGTCTTTGAGTGTTATTAATTATTATTATTCTTCATGTTTAACCTCTGTTTTTTTTTTTATTCCTAGTCTGTTTTACATAGTTTTGAATGATGACTATATGCTCTGTAAAGTGACCTTGGGTGTCTTGAAAGGCGCCTCTAAATTAAATGTATTATTATTATTATTATTATTATTATTCAGAATGCATTGGTTCACATTTCGTTCTTTGGAGCACAGATCTTTTTATTTATTTATTTATTTTCAGTTTTTGAGGAGGTGCTTCAAAGATGCAAATTTTTCTGCAATAATCCAAAATCCAATGGAAAAACCCGTTGGCTTTTTGTCAAGGGAAACCAGGGCGACGCTCACTTCCGGGTTGGGCAACATACGTCAGCCCTCCACAACGCTATACTGTAAAAACACATGTTCAAGTTGAATGATAATGCATGAATTTATTCTTTATTCTGCCATAGAATTTATTTAAGGGGGGGGGGGGGGCATACAAGTCTTTTGGCCATAGTGGATCCAGATCTGTTCCGGAGCATTTCAGCACCCCGGGCAACAGCGCAGGGTTGCCAGGTCCTGCAAAAAACGTCCCGCCCACATACCGTTCAAAATCCACCCAAAATGTCCTAGAAGCAGCCCAAATAAAAAGGATATTCCACCTTGGCCAACGTTTTGGGAATATCTGCAGCGAAATGCATTGTGTGTGTGTGTGTGTGTGTGTGTGTGTGTGTGTGTGTGTGTGTGTGTGTGTGTGTGTGTGTGTGTGTGTGTGTGTGTGTGTGCGTGTGTGTGTGTGTGTGTGTGTGTGTGTGTGTGTGTGTGTGCTAGTTTAGCGAAAGCAGCGTCCTTAGCAACCTGACGTCATTGAAACATGCGAGCGAGCCGATAAAATCTTCCTAATAACTATAAAACTAAAGATCAGACGTAATCACTGACTAAAGATTATGCAAGTAAAAAGTATATTTCTCGCTAGAAATGTTATTAGAAACAAGTTCAACGGTGATTCGGTCCTAAAATAGACCTATTGCATTTCCCATTCGATTAATAAAGAAACCAATCCCGAGATATCCCCGGACCCATGCAAGTGAACGGAGCGTTCCACGGCATTGAGAAGACCCGTGTAATAAAGACCCATAATATTTCTGTTTATGGCATAGATTTCTCCTCAGATTAGGCTAATTTATGATAATGATAAAATAAAAGTAAAAACGCTCGGGCAGAGAATCTAAACACTGACTGGAACTACTTAGCAGGTGTCTGTAGCCTATATCAGGAGATAATACACACCCTGCAGCCAATCAGAATACGAGTATTTCCCCAGACTGTGGTATAAACAATAAACAAGAGTTATAATCAACCCCTACGCATCAATATTAATGATAACCCATTATTATACGGTATGACTTCTAGATGTCACGTCCGCTCGCGACACTGGACTTGCGAGGCATCGACGCGGACTTCCATTCACATAGCCAAAAACAAGACAATAGATCTATGGCTAGATCAAAACATCAAGACATAGGCCTACAATTCAGATTAAGATTAAGCAGCTACCCTTTTTTCTTTTGCGGTTTGCCTGAGCAGCGCACCTGCATTTAATAGCCTATATCCGTGAATTGTCACAATTTCTCAGAATCAAAGGTGAAAGTAGAAACGGGTGGCCTAAAGCTGTCATATTGTTCACAATTTTTAACAATAAATGTACTGTACGGAGCTCCTTAAGGGACATTAGGGAGAACGCTCCTGCACAGAACCTTAGTTTGGAAGTCGTGCTGGTGACACGACAAATACTTCCAATTGAAATACATGGGTTTGAAATTTGTGCTTTAAAACACGAAAATTTTGAAAATACGTGATCCTGAACACATTTCAATAGATTAAATAACGTGACAGTGTCACGACTTTTCGTGAGACCGGGTTGCCCTAGCACCAACAGGAGGCGGCGCGACGGCCGCGCTGCAGTATAAATACAGGAAGTCACCTGTCAATCAACCGCAGCAAAGAGACGGAACGCAATGGGTGAGTAGCCTATTGTAGCCTAGTTTATTTATTGTCCATCTTTTTGGCTGAATAATTTGAAAAATTTATAATCTGCGCAGTGAAAGTATGTTTTCAAGCATCAGATCAACTTAGTTTGTAGGGCACTTTATCGTTTTATTTACTGTCATTTCTTATGTATTTTATATTTTGCAATTATTCATCTACTGCATCAACAATCTCAATAACTGCAGGACCTTCTATTAAGCCTTTTTAGTATATGGTGCAGTCACCTTTTAAGGCCAATTGTTATTGTGTGTATTTATTGTATAGAGCTACTGGATGGCTTTATTGGTCCCCATTGGGACCAATAAAGTATCTATCTATCTATCTATCTATCTATCTATCTATCTATCTATCTATCTATCTATCTATCTATCTATCTATCTATCTATCTATCTATCTATCTATCTATCTATCTATCTATCTATCTATCTATCTATCTATCTATCTATCTATCTATCTATCTATCTATCTATCTATCTATCTATCTATCTATCTATCTATCTATCTATCTATCTATCTATCTATCTATCTATCTATCTATCTATCTATCTATCTATCTATCTATCTATCTATCTATCTATCTATCTATCTATCTATCTATCTATCTATCTATCTATCTATCTATCTATCTATCTATCTATCCATCTATATAGCCTTAACATAGCCACACATTTACATGCATGCAGCCAGTAGTTATCCATTTTAATTGAGCAAGCACTTTTACATTTTATTGAGGTTTTTTTATTTCAACAGAACAAATAACTGTTGCCAGACAGAGGGGGGCTGCCCTTCTTCTCCTGCGCTGTAGGCGGGCAAGGAGAAGACTGCAAGATCTGCACGGAGCTCCTGGACCACATTGTGGCATACCCCCTGTTCTTGTCTCCGTTCATTGATGGGGTTCACCCAAACCCTTCGTCTTCTCCTTGCCCGCCCCCCATCCTGAGAGGCACGCCAATATTTCAATTCGCCACTAAGTGTGCAATGGCAGAACCATATGGTGCAGCCTAGTCATGATGACCTATAATCTAGTTATTATCCCTCTCTGGTATACTCTTTTGCATATATATATATATACTTTTTTTTTTATCCCTCGGGATAGATACAGTGATGTTATTGCTGTGCTGGATTCAGTAGCCAGTGTATTTTATTTGAGTGCTCGAGACACTTAGGGCCCTATTTTAACGGTCTGAAACGCAAGTGGGAAGCGCAAAGCGCAAGTATTTGTGGGCGGTTCTACGGCGCTATCGCTATTTTACAGGCGGATAAATGACACTTGCGTCGCGGCGCAAGTGTCAAAAGGGTTGGTCTGAAGCAGCCTTATTACCCGTAGGTGTGGTTTGGGCGTAACGTCCAACAAACCAATGAGAGTGCCAGCTCCCATCCCCTTTAAAGGTACGGCCACACCAAACGCGTTACCTGCGTACCACGCGTATAAAATTGGCAATTTTTCCATAGGGAAGCATTGGTTTACGCGCGTATGAGGTGCGTACACGCGTATCATGCGTACCAAGCAACATTTTACTCGCTGTAGGGGCGTATGAGGCGCGTATATATACGCGCGTACACATACGCGCGTACACATACGCGCGTACACATACGCGCGTACATATACGCGCGTACGCAAGGAGTTCAAAAAATTGAACTTTTTACGCTCATACGCGCCGCAATAGCCAATCAGCGTTGAGCTTGACCCGACGTCACTGGCAGAGAGTAGTGAGCTTGGACAGAAGCATACGGCCGACATCTTTCTTTATTCTGTGTGGAAATAGTAACATAGTTACGCCATTAAATGCTTTTATGGAAACATTTTTAGCGAGAAATGTGCATTTTACTTTCATAATGTTCGCTCTGTGAATGTGAAGGATGTTTGGTTTGATAGTTATGACGAAGAGGGAACGCTCCGTTCACTTGCATGGACAGAGTCTCTGGTTACTAAGCAACCTCAACGTCTTGGCGGACTATATATCTGCTGATCAACACTACGAATGCTGGAAACACACCAGACACACCATGTGAAGTTATTTAACCCGATTATTGTTATTTATATCCGAGATTATTTAATCTAACCCGATCTAAACTCTGTCACCCAAACACGGCGGCGTTTGGGTTTCCTACCTCGGACTCCAGAGCAGCCATGTCCATGGCAGCCACGGCCGGCAACTTTCTTTATTCTGGGTGGAAATAGTAACATAGTTACGCCATTAAATGCGTTTATGGAAACATTTCTAGCGAGAAATGTGCATTTTACTCTCATAATGTTCGCTCGGTGAATGTGAAGGATGTTTGGTTTGATAGTTATGACGAAGAGTGAACGCTCCGTTCACTTGCATGGACAGAGTCTCTGATTGCTAAGCAACCTCAACGTCTTGGCGGACTATTTCTCTGCTGATCAACACTACGAATGCTGGAAACACACCAGACACACCATGTGAAGTTATTTAACCCGATTATTGTTATTTATATCCGAGATTATTTAATCTAACCCGATCCAAGCTCTATCATCCACCCAAACACGGCGGCGTTTGGGTTTCCTTCCTCGGACTCCTAAATCCAGCGCAGCCACAGGCTGGGGGGGGGGGGGAGTTTTGGGCGGTCTCATCTACGCGCGTATGCGTACGCGCGTATCTGACCATTTTTGACCCAAAATGGTCAAGCAACATTTTAGCTGCGTTACGCGCGTACATGGTACGCGAGGTAAGCGCTTGGTGTGTTCGCACCTTAAGAGCCATGAGCGCATTTGAATCGGACGAGTTGATATTTTGACAGCGCGTCTGCAGTCTCCGATGAGACAGATGCACATGAATTTCAAACTGCAAATGGCTCAGTTTATTGCCAAATAATATGGCCTAATTCACACATGGAATAAGGGGTTTTCTTCCACAACTTCAGAAATACTGAGTCTTCAAATAAATTTCGCCAAAGAAAACGTATATGATATACCATATGATATGCGGTAACTGTGGTTCTATTTAATGATCTACGCAATACATTATAAACATTGTTTCTTATCAGTATTGTATGCTATCCTAATATGCATGTGTCCCCGCGGTAATAGACATTGCCATTGATTGTATTATGCGTTACGTGTTTAGTTTGCGTGTGTTTAAACAGAGCACACACGCGCGCCCACATTCATTCATTCTTTTTAACACTCACTCGCGGTAAAACAATGTTATTCACGATCAAATACTCATCAATCCTAAAAGTTATGGGCATGTAGGCCTACACGATGTCTGTGTCAAGAAAATATGTTTTTGCTGTACGGTGTTTGCAGATGCATTGATTTAAAAGTACAACTTATTACCGCTGCATCAGCTGTTCTTTCCCAAATAATTTACCAAGATTGTGCGGCTAGGTAGATCAGAGAAGCAAAGTGTATGCGCGAGGTGCACAAGCAATCCGTATGCATCGCATGCGCATGAATGCATCCGCACTTAAGGTGCGGCCACACCAGACGCGTATCTCGCATACTTTTTACGCGAGATACGCGCGTATAATGTTGCTTGACCATTTTGTGTCAAAAATGGTCGCATACGCGCAATACGCGCTATACCTGTCCCTGAGTGACTTCCACCTCCTGCGACATACGTCCACTGACAAGAACATATATACATATTAAGTTGTGTAACCTGACAAGCGGGACAGTCTGTTGTAGTAGTATCACTTAATATTACTGCTAACTGGTGCTACCGCTAACCGGCGCTAACTTTTTTCATAGTAGAACACAACCGATAGCTGAAGCCAAGCAAAATACACACACACATTATTCACTGATCTTACCAGGAACGCCAATATCCTCTGCCACGTCGACCCACGCCCTCTCTGTTTTGTTCCTGTCCCTGTACGACACCATCGTGGTGTCGTACAGGACAGGACGGCCGCACACGGCGACGATGATATTTTGATCCACCTCCATTTCTGTTCGTGTAGTGTCTGTAGTGTTGATCAGCAGAGAAATAGTCCGCCAAGACGTTGAGGTTGCTTAGTAACCAGAGACTCTGTCCATGTAAGTGAACGGAGCGTTCCCTCTTCGTCATAACTATCAAACCAAACATCCTTCACATTCACCGAGCGAACATTATGAAAGTAAAATGCACATTTCTCGCTAGAAATGTTTCCATAAAAGCATTTAATGGCGTAACTATGTTACTATTTCCACACAGAATAAAGAAAGATGTCGGCCGTATGCTTCTGTCCAAGCTCACTACTCTCTGCCAGTGACGTCGGGTCAAGCTCAACGCTGATTGGGCAACATGGCTAATCGTCATGCGTATGAGCGTAAAAAGTTAAATTTTTTGAACTCTTGAAATGTACGCGTTATACGCGATATACGCGCGTATAGCGCGTAAATATACGCGCCTCATACGCGCAATACGCGCGTACAATGTTGCTTATACGCGTATTACGCGTAATACGCGCGTAAACCAATGGTTCCCTATGGAAAAAATGGCGATTTCATACGCGAAATACGCGTCTGGTGTGGCCGCACCTTTAAAATAGCATCTGAACAACGCGCCACTGACTTTAAACCAGGTATTTCCTGGTCAGTAGCGCAATGGCATTCAGCAACGGCAAAATAGCGTTTGCGCCAGAACACGCCTCCTCCTTCCGCCGAACCGCCCCTTGGGGCGCATGATCAATCCCTAATTTACCGGCGAGTGGCACTGGTGGGAAAAGAACGCTCTGCGCCAGTTGTAAACTAGCAACGACACTTGCGCCAGTGACTAAGTCACTTGCGCCGGATGCAAGATAGGGCCCTTAATGTTATTTTTCCTTAAATCCAGAGAGACAGTTAATACATGATCTGATACCAGAGAGACAGTTAATACATGACAATGCATTTTTGAGCTTTGCCTGTGTTTTCTTTTACTTATCTATTTTATTGTATGAGAATGTTTCTATGTGAAGCACTTTGAGTCTGCTTCATGCATGAAAAGTGCTATATAAATGAAGTTGCCTTGCCTTAAATAAAAATATATATATTACAAGTAATCTGGTTTCTACCTACATGGTGTGATTATATGTGACTTGATTTCGTCTATTTCCCATTATGGTTAATGGTTGGGGTACTTAGTCCACCATTGTTGATTTCTCACCTGAAGAGCCAATCTCCAGAGCTATGGCTCGCCAGGCAATGTCCTTTTTGGTGTTGTCTTTATAATGACGGGAACTTTGGTCATATAATTCGACATACTTTTCCACCTCGACGACCAGTCTCTCATCGTCCATTCTCTCAGAATAGTTTTCTCACAAACGAAAGAGGGCGACATCCAGTGGTGAGGAGTAGATATAGAGGTGCCTACGGGACCCGGGATGTACAAACCAGCTTTTAAAAGCGCTTTTTCAGGGGCGGTGTCACGTTAAAATTGTACCGGGGGCGAAAATTGTACCGGCCTACGTCATCGTTTGTTTATATCCTGACAACCTGCCCGGCAACAGACTACACGATGCAGAATCGTGTAGTCGGATCGCTAGATAACACTTGTTTTTACTTTATTTACTAGCTAAATTCGATTAAACAATTCAATACAATACAAATATAAAGTAAAAACAAGTGTTATCTAGCGATCCTTTATCTGTATTATGTTTCAAGAACCTTCCTACGTAATTTGACGCAATCGCCCGTTTTGCGGGCAAAACATTTGTCATTTGACGCGTTCGGCAGTTTCGCGGGCAAATGTTTTTATTGTTTCGATTAAACAATTAAATACAATACAAATATAAAGTAAAAACAATTGTTATCGCTATCTATCATAATACAGATAGCGATCCGCTATCTGTATTATGTTATTTCGTCGTTTGGAAACATGTTTTCTGCATCGCGTAGTCTGTTGCCGGGCAGGTTGTCAGGATGTAAACAAACGATGACGTAGGCCGGTACAATTTTCGCCCCCGGTACAATTTTAACGTGACAGCGGCGACGCTAGGGAATAGAACATTGGCTCGAAGACTAGTTGGGCGGCGCGTCGCGGAACGCTGCCGCGGAACGCTGCCGCGGAACGCTGCCGCGGAACGCTGCCGCGGAACGCTGCCGCGGAACGCTGCCGCGCAGCTAGTCGGCGGTGTGGGCTAGTACATCCGGAATAATGGGGGCGGAGTTTTTGACGCGCCGCTGCGGCGCCGGTGTGTGAAGGCCTTAATGTCGGTGTTCGCTTGGAGAAGTGGATAAATAGTTTCAAACTCTATTTAGCTGCATCAGGAATCCGCAAAGCATCGCGGAAAAGGGCTTTACTGCTTCGTTTAGCAGGACCCGACGTACAGGACATATTCTTCACGTTGGAGGGCACTGCAAATTATGCCGACTACGACGGAACGGTAAACAAATAAAATGCATACTTCACGCCTCAGAAGAACATTCCTTATGAGAGACATATGTTTAGACAAGTAGAACAAGTACAAGAGGAGTCTATGGACAGTTGTGTGAGCCGATTAAAGAAGATGGCAGCAACGTGTGAGTTTGGGGATAACAAGGATGATTTTATCCGTGACCAAGTTATTGACAAACGCATTTCAAACACGCTGCGCCGACAGTTATTGAGGGAGAAAGACCTTAAACGTCCAGGGGTCTCATTTATAACCGTTGCGTACGCACAAAACGGGGCTGAAATTGGCGTACGTGACTTTCCACGCCAAGGTTGTGATCTATAAAAAACCAACTTGACGGGAAAATGTGCGCAGCCCTAAGCAAACTCTGACCCATGCGTACGCATAGTTTAGAGGAAAAGGAGAATTGGCGACACAGATGGTGTTGTGGTGAACTGAAGTCCGACCGAAGAATTGTAGAGTGAGAAGAACGATTATGTTTTATCATCGCCCTTCATAAATTTAATTTCAACCCGAATCATGCGTTAAATCAATGTAATCAGATTAATTTAAGTCAACTGCGTTATTTCTCAGTTATAACTCCAGAAACATCTCCTTAGAATAGAAATAAAAAAGAATCTCTGTATTTAATCCCGTCACTCCATACTGTCCACTGACGGCGCGACTGCATGGAATAAAGCATCTGTCCAACATGTTTCAATAACATAATATTTTTATGTCACACTGTAAACACATAATCAAATGTCAATCAAATCCGAAGTGTGGAAAACCAAGCCACACTCCTCATCACAATCGTTGTCCGTTACTCTTGATGCTTTTCATGACAAATCAGGCATTAAAAAGGGGTTATGTTCAAGAACATTTTACGTGGGTGATTACAAACTGATTATCCAAGGTGTTCTCGGTCAGTCTTATTACCGTAACCCTATAAATACAGAGGTGAGCGCCGTGGTAATGCTGCACCATATGGCACTTCTGGCGGACCATGCAAATGGCAGGATTCGGAGGGAGAGGGTCTTTAGGACCATAACGATTTATTGGTAGGCTACATAAAAATATGTAACTTTATGTCAGACCACTTCTTTTTTAATTCTGGGACTGTGCGCTCCATGCTACTGACAGAGTTCACTGCTGCAGCAACATGTTGCCACACACTCTGCTTTTTGTTGTTGGCGATCCCAATCCCGTGACCGCCGAACAAAAATGTTAAGCTTGCTGGTAGTTCTACCAGGAGGACTCAAATCACGCGCGGCTGGCCGCCAATCACCAGCTACCAATCACCTGCCTACACCTGCTCTATAAAGAGTAGTCTAACATATGTCTTTGCTGCTCAGGTCTTCGTTCGACGCATGCTGCTGCTTTACTGTGCTTCTGATTATCTCGCATATCTCGTCGCTTAGTTGCTACGTCGGTTAATACACACCAAGAGGTCATAACTTCGGATTCGTGCTGGTCGGCCTACTACTTCTGGTCCCGGCAAGCGAGCGCAGAAAGCCGTTCTTTTCGGTCCCCGGTATCCTCAACAAGTTCCCAACACGGACATCCGCCCGGTTCTACAAACCCTCGCCGAGTTGGTGCAAAGCATTGGCGCCAGGATGGACGCCGTCGAAACGCCATGCGGAACTCCCGGACGGGTCCAGGCCCCAACCCGCTGTCGTCGGTCGCCACGGCGCCTTTCTACTTCCAGTAACCATCAGGCTCGGCTTCCTCCGCCTTCACAGGCTACGCACCTTGCACGTGCCCTGCTACCATGGCTACTGCAGTCCCCGCGTTAGCCCCCGCAGCGTATTTTCTCTCACAGCTCTACCAGTCCAGCTTCAGGATGCGGCTCCCTCGGTTGGGTTAGGGGGTTTCTTCCAAGGGCAATGGTTTGCTGAGGGATGGCCAGTCGAAGCTGGTACGTTCGCCCTCGGGTCAGAGTCGTCTGCGCTGTTCGAGCTTTACCCTATCGCAGCAGCTAGCGTTCTGTGGGGCAAAGCATGGCGGTGTTAACGTCTAACCATGTTTTGCGATAACAAAGCAGCGTCAAAACGGCTGGGAAGGTGGTCTTCCACAGCATACGGATTTTACATCCGGTTGAATTCGTTGAGTTCGTTGCACACGTCGGTGTGGTACAACACAGAACTCTACGTTCGCAATCAAAGGTTCATAATTATCTTTATACCGTGCACTGTTTGGTTAACTCCTTGTGGCTGAGGTTTTTCCCTTCACTTTAACATGAATGAAGTTGATGGGTTCGAGGCACTGTGGTAACTGATTATTACTAAAAGGTTTTCATTGACGAAGGGCCTTTTAGATTGGTTCAGCTGCTGCTCACTAACTCTCACGTTCCTCTGCTCGCAATGCGATTCACATATCGTTCAATTTATTCAAAAGATCCAAAGACAAAGAACAGGTACATTATGGTATCATTTTATATGATTATTTATAGTCTTATTGTTAATAGCTTCAGTCGCGTTGGTATTACATTTTTCATTTGCTCGTTTAGCTACGTATGACAGTTAACAATGTTGGTGTAGGCCTATTACAATTATTTACGCGTGTAGGCCACTCCAACTCGCTCGATATTTCAAAAAGATTAGTGTGCTCTCTCAGAGCTGGGAGATTTCATCCTTATTTTAACATATTACTCGAGACGGTGTTTTCTCACAGTTCTACGGGTTCATGCGTTCTCGGGTTCATGCATTCATGCGTCCACGTCTCCTACTCAGACTTTTCCCCTACACGGGGTATTTAATTTTTCATTTGCTTGTTTAGCCATGTATGTCAGTTAACAATTTTGGTGTATTACAATTATTTATGTGTGTTGGCCACTCCAACTCACTCGATATTTTGAATAGATTAGTGTGCTCTCTCTGGGAGTTTTCATCCTTATTTTAACATATTACTCGAGTCAGTGTTTCTCACAGCGTTCTACGGCTTCATGTGTTCTACGGCTTCATGTGTTCTACGGGTCATGCGTTTTACGGGTTCATGCGTTTTACGGGTTTATGCGTTCGCGGGTTTATGCGTTGGGTTTATGCGTACACGTCTCCTACTCAGACTTTTTCCCCTACACGGGGCCTGACTTTCGCTGATGTCACCTTCTCTGCAAGGCATTTTTCATCTAAAAGCGATAGCCTAGGAGCAGCTGTTACTATTATCATTTCAAGAATCAACAACTCTCTGTCCTTACGCTTCCATGTTCCTTTATCTCAAGCTTCGGCAACGCACGTCCCCGAATCACCTGTTTATTTGCGGCCTGCCAATGACTAAAGGGTGGTTCAGAGTCAATCTCGCGACGGTGGTAGAAGGGTGCGGCCCACCATCTCCCCCTTACATTGGCCACTCCTTCCGGATTGGAGCGGCAACCACAGCCGCTGAACAAGGGTTGCCGGTCGCGTCTATCAAACGGCTGGGAAGGCGGTCTTCCACAGCTTACGAATCCTACATCCGGTCGAATTCATGGTTCTTCCTTCAAGCGCACACGATGCTCTAACGTCGGTTAAGGCAGGTTTATCACGTTTGCTACTACAGCTGTTTTTGGCGGCCTGTTTCCATTCTAGTTTTAGTCTTTGTGTCAAGGTGTCACTTTTGTTTTTATTAGTTTAGACACGTTCATACTCTTTCTAGTGATATGTGATATGTGAAGTATTTTAAGGAGCTGCATTTCCCTCACATAGCCACAAGGGGAGCAAGACCTTATTGAAGGCTGCTCCACCACAGAAGGAGCCGAAGCCTTTACGTCACCCCGGCCACGCCCACTAGGCCACGCCCACTTGACGTCCTCTCTAGCGGGTGGTTTCGAACTCGAGAGGCCAGAGATCAATAGGTAGACGGCAGAGAGCCACCCCGGGCCTAAGCAGATCACGGTATTTTCCTCTCACACGCGTTAGATACAATTCCCTCCGTTAAGCTTCAGTTACCATACCGAAACATGCCGACTTTATAATAAATGAAGTCAGTTAAAAGCATCCCGGGATTGGACAACTTTCGTCAAGAATATGCAACATATTGAAATTCCGTTTAGGTATTATCAAAGATACAAGTGCGTAGATTTGTTAAATAAGGTAAACGGTCGAAAATTTATGTTGTTATGTCTTAAACAGTTGAAGTTCCGTTTGGACAAAACGTTATTACAGTTTATCACCTAGTTTAGGTCAACGGAAATGAAGACATTTTAGCAGTCTTACTTTGTAAAACACTTTCAGTCTCGTTTGTATTCGCCAACATCGCACTACGCATTTAATTATAGTTATTGTCATATGACCAGCATTGTTTTCCTCACGCGATAAAGGTTTGTCGATGACGACATTTAGTCATAATTTTCGGTGTCAAAAGCAACACTATTTGCAACTACTGGTGGTGGTGGTTATCAGGTACTAAACTCATAAAGCAAAATTCGGCTATATAACTCAAGGTTAACCTGCAGCAACCCCGGCAAGTTCGACCACGTCGGTGGATCATCTAGTAAACACTCTTTGAGTTTGGTGTCACGTTGGTGGCATATCATGGAAAAAATAAAACTCTGTTCGCTGCGGCGACCCCGGTGAGTGCGTTGACCAAAGCGCAGCGGTAACAACTCGGGCACTCGTGACTATGACCACGTCGGCGGTACGTTATCTATTACTCATGGTTGACTGCAGTAACCCCGGTGAGTGCGTTGACCACGTCAACGCACAACTGGGGCACAACTCAGGCACTAGTCGCGAGTTCGTTGCACACGTCTGTGCGGTACAACACAGAACTCGACGTCCTACATCCGGTCGAATTCAAGGTTCTTTCTTCAAGCGCACACGATGCTCTCTAACGTCGGTTAAGACAGGTTTTACACGTTTGCAACCATAGCTGTTTTTGGTGGCCTGTTTCCTTTCTAGTGTTGGTCTAGTCTTGCGTCAAGCTGTCATTTTAGTTTTTATTAGTTTTAGTTACATTCATACTCTTTCCAGTGTTATCGTATTTCCATTTAGATATTATCGAAGTTACAAGTGCGTAGTTTTGTTAAATAAGGTAAATGGTTGAAAATTGATGTTATGTCTGGAACAGTTGAAGTTTCAGTCGAACAAAATAACGTTATAAGTCTTTAGGTCAACGAAAATGTAGTTTAGGTCAACGAAAATGAAGAGACATTTTAGCAGTCTTATTTTCGTAAAACACTTTTTAGTCTTGGTTTATGCGCCAACTATATTGTACTATGCATTTAATCACTGCTATTGTCACATGCCCAGCATCCACGTTGTGTCCAGTCTCGTTTTTCTCACGCGATAAAGGTTTGTTGATGACAACTTAGTCATAATTTTCATTGCCAAAAGCAACACTATTTGCAACTACCGGCGGTGGTGGTTATCAGGTACTAAATTCATGAAGCAAAATTCGGTTTCATAACTCAGGTTAACCTGCAGCAACCCCGGCGAGTGTGACCACGTCGGTGGATCATCTAGAAAACACTCTTGAGTTCGCTGTCACGTCAGTGGCGTAAATAGGAAAATAAAACTCAAGGTTGCAGCGGCAACCCCGGTGAGTGCGTTGACCACGTCGGTGGTAACAACTCGGGCACTCGTGAGTATGACCACGTCGGTGGCACGTTATCTAATACTCATGGTTTGACTGCAGTAACCCCGGTGAGTGCGTTGCTCACGTCGGTGGGAACAACTCAAGCACTCGTGAGTTCGTTGCGCACGTCGGTGCGGTACAACTCAGAACTCTAGTTCGTTGCAGCAACCCCGGTGAGTGCGTTGCCCACGTCGGTGGGAACAACTCAAGCACTCGTGAGTTCGTTGCGCACGTCGGTGCGGTACAACACAGAACTCCACGTTCGCTGCAGCAACCCTGGTAGTGCGTTGACCACGTCGGTGGGCACAACTCGGGCACATGCAAATTTAATTACCACGTCGGTGGCATAATATCAAACACTCAAGTGCAGGGCACTCGGAGTTCATTGAACACGTTGGTGTTCAACACGGAAGTACACAATATTTGCTGCAGCAACACCGGTGAGTGCGTGACCACGTCGGTGGCACATCAAGGGCACTCGTGATTTCGTTGACCACGTCGGTGTTCAACATAGAAGTTCACAATACTTGCTGCAACAACACCGGTGAGTGCGTGACCACGTCGGTGGCACATCAAGGGCACTCGTGAGTTCGTTGACCACGTCGGTGGTTCAACGCGAAAGCACTCAGGTCACGCAGCGACCCCGGAGAGTGAATCGACCACGGCAGTTGGTACAGCACGAAAGCACTCGTGGCTCGCTGCGTAACAGCTGCAGAGTGCTCTAAATTTTAATTGATCTCGTTTCATTTCATGTCAACTGCTTTTACGTGATTCATCGATCTCGCTGACGGTTTTAAGCTTATCGTTTTACGGTATGTATGATTGACTCTTAATATGTCGTATATTGGGTATGCCTTTTATCTTCCAGAAGCAGTATAGATCCTTGTCCACTTCTTCTACGCAGGTATGTATGGTCTCATTACCCCCTTTCGCTATTCTATTTTTGGGGTCGGCTCCGCCCCTGCCAGTCCCGGCAGGACATGCCGAGTTATCACCTATTTCCGGCGTAGGCCTACGTCCTCTCTTTTGGGGAAGGCTCCGCCCCTGCTAGTCCTGGCAGGATACGCCGAGTCCGCACGTCACCCTGGATCAGTGACGGGGCTCATGCCAAAGATTTACCATGCAAAATATTCCCATGTCGTTATTTAAATAAATCCTGTTCATACTTATCAGTGATCGAGTCTTTATGGGAGAAATTTTAAGCTTGCTGGTAGTTCTACCAGGAGGACTCAAATCACGCGCGGCTGGCCGCCAATCACCAGCTACCAATCACCTGCCTACACCTGCTCTATAAAGAGTAGTCTAACATATGTCTTTGCTGCTCAGGTCTTCGTTCGACGCACCTCCATCCACCCCACCACCACCAGGTCGGCCTCAGTCTACTTGTCCAGGGGAAGGCTCCGCCCCTGCTAGTCCTGGCAGGATACGCCGAGTCCGCACGTCACCCTGGATCAGTGACGGGGCTCATGCCAAAGATTTACCATGCAAAATATTCCCATGTCGTTATTTAAATAAATCCTGTTCATACTTATCAGTGATCGAGTCTTTATGGGAGAACTACTTTTCGGGCCTCCATCTCACCCACAAGTGTCTCCACTTCAACCTCCGTGAAATTTCGCTTTTTTGCTTTTCTCAGTACTACTGCCATTGTTTCCGACAAGACATAATACTTGCATCTGAGTCTGTTTAATATGCAGATCGAATTCATGAGGTCATTTGCATTGACCATTTATGGTTAAAAATGGGCGTGTACAGGGCGGAACGTGAAGCTGATTCAGCTGCGCACACTTGTAGGCAGTCTGTGATTTATAAAGAAAAGATTGCGTACGGTGTGCGTACGCAGGGTTTTATAAATCTGAATATTTTTTGGCGCACGCACAACTTGGCTTTTGGGCGTACGTACACTTTTAGTAGCGGTCCCACGCACAGTTTTATGAATGAGACCCCAGGGCTCCTGGATATTGCACGGACAAAGGAGGTATCAGATCACCAGTCTGCAAGAATGGGAAAATTGACTGTCAATGCTGTGGAGAAGAGACCTGTGAGAGGGAGGAGTCAAACGGTAAGACCTAGAGTCTCCACAAATCAGAATCAGTCACCACGTGATGAGCATGGAATGAAATGCTTCCGGTGTGGACGTGACGGTCATTTAAATCGTGAGTGCACAGTGACAAAACAAAAAGTGCAATAACTGTGACAAAGAAGGACATTTTGCTGTAATGTGTAGAACGAAGAAAACACATAAAATAAACAGTGTAACGACCACAGAAACACACAGACAATCCAGTGACAATGAAGATGACTATGTATTCACACTTCACAGTGATTGATCGTGTTGAGGATGGAACACTAACAGTACTGGTGATTGAGCAGCCAGTGGTAATGTTGATAGTCTCAGGGGCTACATGTAATATCGTGACGGAGACAAAGTTCCAACAACTGACGACAAAAAGTGACATCATACTACAGTGCCAAGAGAAGCAGGTCTATCCATTCGGTTCGACGACACCACTACATGTGAAAGGGATTTTCGTGGCTGATTTTAAAGCAAATGGAAAATCTGAAACTGTCACTGCAAAAATACAAGTGATTAAAGGTGCACATATTTGTGTGCTGGGGAGAAAGACTGCTGTACAGTTGGGATTGCTTCGTATCGGCGAATACTATTCCACCAAAAGACACAGCAGTTTTCACGGCTGACTTGGAGGAGAAATACAATGACTGTTTTCATGGCCTTGGTAAAAGTGAAAGATTTCCAGCTGGGGCTGCATGTGGACAGCCAACCCGGTATCACGCAATTGCGTGCTCCTGCGCACGAACGTTAATCTATTGAAGCGTGTTCCCGAGCACGATAGTCCGACTTTTTGCGTGTTACACAAAACGAAATGTAAACCAATGCATTCTGAATGGGAGTGTTCTAAGACAATTAACGTGCTCCACAAAACGGTACGAGAGAGAGAGAAAGAGAGAGCGGGAGGGACAGAGAGAGAGAGAGAGAAAGAGAGAGAGAGAGAGAGAGCGAGAGAGAGGCTTCAGAAAGGGTGTGCGCAGATAGTACAGTGCACCCTAGTTATGTTTATGCCAAAACCTATATATATAATTAGGCTGTGGAAATTGCAATAAGTTAAGAACACAACTTCGCACGTTGAGCACACAGCCGTGTGACTCGTTTATTTTGTAAAAAAGAAAACCGGAAAACAAAGCGTGCTGAAGGTAAACAAATCCAGCATGGTCTGTGACGTCATGAGACGCACGTAATCCTTAGGGACCGCGATCCCTGAACCACCAAGAACGTAAATGACATGCAGTAAACAACAACACAATTGAAAGAACAACACATAACGAAATACTGTAGGTGAATTATGTTACGGTCACTACAAGGCTATAATTATATTATTTAGCGTGTAATGAGACAATCTATAGCCAAATTGTCGAAGATGCCCGAGAATCTTCGGGGATATCAGCATGGGAAATCGGCGAATCAGACCCATGAAGAGGGGGGGGGGGACACGTTAGTTGAAGGGGGGGGGGGGGGGGGGGGGGGACACGTTTGTTGAGGGGGGGGGAGACACGTTTGTAGGGGGGGGGGCACGCTCGACAACGAGAGTTGGTTTTTATTGAACTCTCAACAACGAGAGTTGGTTTTTATTGAACGAGACTTCAACACGGAACAGCTGCACGAAACGATGGTCACGTCACTCTCGGTGACGGTGTCGACAATAATGAACACACGAACAATGTTAATAGAACAACACACAACCACATAACATCCCGAACCCATTAACCCCACTTAATCCTAACAACAAAACAAGTTAACAAAAGCCCCATTTGTCAACTGAGAACCCCAATTCCCAGAATCCCCCGCGGCTCCGGAACACGGCGTAGCTTATATTAATCTTTATTATCTGAATGGGAAATGCAATATTTTAGGACAGATACACCATTAAACGCGTTTCTAATGACATTTCTAGCGAGAAATGTACATTTTCCTTACATAATCTTCAGTCAGTGAATGTGTATGATCTTTATTAATCTTTATTATCTGAATGGGAAATGCAATATTTTAGGACAGATACACCATTAAACGCGTTTCTAATTACTTTTCTAGCGAGAAATGTACATTTTCCTTACATAATCTTCAGTCAGTGAATGTGTATGATCTTTATTAATCTTTATTATCTGAATGGGAAATGCAATATTTTAGGACCGATTCACCGTTAAACGTGTTTCTAATAACATTTCTAGCGAGAAATATACTTTTTACTTGCATAATCTTCAGTCAGTGATTGTGTCTGATCTTTAGTTTTATAGTTATTAGGATTTGATCGGCTCGCTCGCATGTTTCAACGACGTCAGGTTGCTTTCGCTAAACTAGCAGCTCACGTGCTTCCTGCGTTTGTGTTATTAAACTGTTACTTTATGTAACTTTTAATGATATCATCTTGTTAGAAACACGTATATCTGAGAGCCAACCCAGTCGCCAAAAGCATACGTTGACAGTGTACTTTTCGTGAACACTGGATTACGTCGCATTTCAACATAAAATAGCGTGTTATACACACACACACACGCGCACGCACACGCACAGACACACACACACACACAAGCACACACAAGCACACACACGCACGCACAGACACACAGACACAGACACAGACACAGACACACACACACACACACACACACACACACACACACACACACACACGCACACGCACACACGCACACGGTGCATTTTGCTGCTAAAACAACAACAAAAAAATATTCCCTCAAATATTATTACTTTCAAAACGTTGGCAAAAATGGCCAATAATATCATTTTTTATTTGGGATGCTTCTAGGACATTTTGGGTGGATTTTGAACGGTATGTGGGGGGCACGTTTTTTTGCAGGACCTGGCAACCCTGCGCTGTTGCCCGAGATCTGGATCCACCCCGGCGTGGTGCCGTCTCCTTTTGACCTTTTGACCCCAGACTTCTGGGGGAATAGCTGAATCAATTCATTAGTCAATCAGAAGCATGTAAATATCGTCCCGGTGGCGTAAGAGGACGAACAAGGTGTCCTTCAACATCTACGCTTCCAGGAGATTGCAACGGTGCCACACATGAGCATATTCGAACATGTTTAATGGTAGTAATTAGCTGTCGAAATTGGAGGCCTTAATCAATACTGAGCAGCTATTGATTTGCTTCCCGATAAAGATTTGTCACAAATGACATGTTATTTAGCATCTACACGTTGAGCTGAGTCCAATGACACCAAGAACGACACTCTAGCTAATGGTAACATGTATTTTACATGGTACACCTAGGTCTAGGACATGATCTCGGTGTAGCAAGAGGCCGAGCTTGATCTCATTGGACTCAGCTTAACGTGTAGATGCTAATTAACATGCAATTTGTCAAAAATCTCCATCGGGAAGCAAATCTATAGCTGGTCATTATTGATAAAGGCCTCCAAAATCGACAGCTAATTACTACCCCGAAACATATTCAAATATGATCATGTGTGACACTGTTGCAATCGTCTCGAAACGTAGATGTCAAAGGACACCAAAGGACACTGGGACCTCCGCACCGAAACTTGGCCCGGTCGGACCCCGAGGGCAGGAAGGGGGGGCCCTTCCTGCCCGAGACTTGGCCCGGTCAGACCCCGAGGGCAGGCCCCCCCTTCCTGCCCTCGGGGTCCGACCGGGCAAAGTTTCGGTGCGGAGGTCCCAGTTAGGCCCTAGAATAAGGTATTAAAATTTCAGGGCGGTAGGACCTTCCTATCTCAAAAACTGTTTTTCCACCACATTCTGAACCATTAGGTCTTGCAGGCTTCTGAGGGGCTTTGTCCAAATGACACTCCATTTGGGAAAACTTTTTTTCTCTAAGGGCTAGAACTCCAAATCTCGGATATGTCGTACACGGGGCCCCGGGAAATGTGTGTAAACATTTTAGCATCCCTAGCTATCTCGAAAAGGTCGGCAAAGGGGCGTGACCTCCAACAGTACAGTAAATGTACATAAGACAGAGGTTAGTTTCTAGTCCCCATTTTTTGTGGGATGGAGGTGTACATTTGTGGCTTAATGTGTGTAGACACAGCTGGCCTGTGGCCACGTTTTTGAAGTCGGGGGTCAAAAGGTCAAAAGGAGCCGGCACCACGCCGCTTATGAGATAACAAAAAGTTAATGTGTGTTTCTCTCATAACTTTTTGTCATTATTAAAGAGAGGCCTGATTCTCAGATATGCATGTTGGATGGCTAGGGTGTTGGTCTGGGAAGAACTTCAGGCCAAAATCTTGCAAGCGAGCCGCTGGGTACAGGTGCAACGAGATGGAGCACTTGCTGAGCCTGGACTTTCATAATCTTCGCTCTGTGAATGTAAAGGATGTTTGGTCGGATGTTACGACGAAGAATCATAATGTGAATGGGAATATTCTATAAATCTCTTGATATAATCTTTCGTCTCAACACTTCTGCTGCAGCCACTTAAAGTCTCACTCCGAGAACCTTAAAATATGAATCAATCCATTAGAAGTATGAAAATATCTTCCCGGTGGTGCAACAGAGCAAACAAGGTGTCCTTTGACATCTACGTTTCGAGACGATTGCAACAGTGCCACACATGATCATATTTGAATATGTTTCGGGGTAGTAATTAGCTGTCGATTTTGGAGGCCTTTATCAATAATGACCAGCTATAGATTTGCTTCCCGATGGAGATTTTTGACAAATTACATGTTAATTAGCATCTACACGTTAAGCTGAGTCCAATGAGATCAAGCTCGGCCTCTTGCTACACCGAGATCATGTCCTAGACCTAGGTGTACCATGTAAAACACATGTTACCATTAGCTAGAGTGTCGTTCTTGGTGTCATTGGACTCAGCTCAACGTGTAGATGCTAAATAACATGTCATTTGTGACAAATCTTTATCGGGAAGCAAATCAATAGCTGCTCAGTATTGATTAAGGCCTCCAATTTCGACAGCTAATTACTACCATTAAACATGTTCGAATATGCTCATGTGTGGCACCGTTGCAATCTCCTGGAAGCGTAGATGTTGAAGGACACCTTGTTCGTCCTCTTACGCCACCGGGACGATATTTACATGCTTCTGATTGACTAATGAATTGATTCAGCTATTCCCCCAGAAGTCTGGGGTCAAAAGGTCAAAAGGAGACGGCACCACGCCGGGGTGGATCCAGATCTCGGGCAACAGCGCAGGGTTGCCAGGTCCTGCAAAAAACGTGCCCCCCACATACCGTTCAAAATCCACCCAAAATGTCCTAGAAGCATCCCAAATAAAAAATGATATTATTGGCCATTTTGCCCAACGTTTTGAAAGTAATAATATTTGAGGGAATATTTTTTTGTTGTTGTTTTAGCAGCGAAATGCACCGTGTGCGTGTGTGCGTGTGTGTGTGTGTCTGTGTCTGTGTGTCTGTGCGTGCGTGTGTGTGCTTGTGTGTGCTTGTGTGTGTGTGTCTGTGCGTGTGCGTGCGTGTGTGTGTGTGTATAACACGCTATTTTATGTTGAAATGCGACGTAATCCAGTGTTCACGAAAAGTACACTGTCAACGTATGCTTTTGGCGACTGGGTTGGCTCTCAGATATACGTGTTTCTAACAAGATGATATCATTAAAAGTTACATAAAGTAACAGTTTAATAACACAAACGCAGGAAGCACGTGAGCTGCTAGTTTAGCGAAAGCAACCTGACGTCGTTGAAACATGCGAGCGAGCCGATCAAATCCTAATAACTATAAAACTAAAGATCAGACACAATCACTGACTGAAGATTATGCAAGTAAAAAGTATATTTCTCGCTAGAAATGTTATTAGAAACACGTTTAACGGTGAATCGGTCCTAAAATATTGCATTTCCCATTCAGATAATAAAGATTAATAAAGATCATACACATTCACTGACTGATGATTATGTAAGGAAAATGTACATTTCTCGCTAGAAAAGTCATTAGAAACGCGTTTAATGGTGTATCTGTACTAAAATATTGCATTTCCCATTCAGATAATAAAGATTAATAAAGATCATACACATTCACTGACTGAAGATTATGTAAGGAAAATGTACATTTCTCGCTAGAAATGTCATTAGAAACGCGTTTAATGGTGTATCTGTCCTAAAATATTGCATTTTCCATTCAGATAATAAAGATTAATATAAGCTACGCCGTGTTCCGGAGCCGCGGGGGATTCTGGGAATTGGGGTTCTCAGTTGACAAATGGGGCTTTTGTTAACTTGTTTTGTTGTTAGGATTAAGTGGGGTTAATGGGTTCGGGATGTTATGTGGTTGTGTGTTGTTCTATTAACATTGTTCGTGTGTTCATTATTGTCGACACCGTCACCGAGAGTGACGTGACCATCGTTTCGTGCAGCTGTTCCGTGTTGAAGTCTCGTTCAATAAAAACCAACTCTCGTTGTCGAGCGTTCAATAAAAACCAACTCTCGTTGTCGAGCGTGCCCCCCCCCTACAAACGTGTCTCCCCCCCCCCTCAACAAACGTGTCTCCCCCCCCCCCCCCCCCCCTGTGTTGTTCTTTCAATTGTCTTGTTGTTTACTGCATGTCATTTACGTTCTTGGTGGTTCAGGGATCGCGGTCCCTAAGGATTACGTGCGTCTCATGACGTCACAGACCATGCTGGATTTGTTTACCTTCAGCACGCTTTGTTTTCCGGTTTTCTTTTTTACAAAATAAACGAGTCACACGGCTGTGTGCTCAACGTGCGAAGTTGTGTTCTTAACTTATTGCAATTTCCTCATCGTCATCCGCTTATCCGGGGTCGGGTCGCGGGGGGAGCAGCTCAAGCATTTTGCAATTTCCACAGCCTAATTATATTTATAGGTTTTGGCATAAACATAACTAGGGTGCACTGTACTATCTGCGCACACCCTTTCTGAAGCCTCTCTCTCGCTCTCTCTCTCTCTCTCTCTCTCGCTCTCTCTCTCTCTCTCTCTCTGTCCCTCCCGCTCTCTCTTTCTCTCTCTCTCGTACCGTTTTGTGGAGCACGTTAATTGTCTTAGAACACTCCCATTCAGAATGCATTGGTTTACATTTCGTTTTGTGTAACACGCAAAAAGTCGGACTATCGTGCTCGGGAACACGCTTCAATAGATTAACGTTCGTGCGCAGGAGCACGCAATTGCGTGATACCGGGTTGGGACAGCAGTGTGAAGCTGGTATCCCAGCCTGTTCGCCGAATACCTTTCAGTGTAAGGAAGCAAGTGGATGACAAACTCAAACAACTTGAGGAGATGGATGTCATCGAGAGAGTGAGCGGACCAACACCATGGGTTTCGCCGCTCGTTGTTGTACATGGGAAGAAAGAGCCAAGACTGTGTGTGGACATGCGCAGAGCAAATTGTGCAGACTACGACGGAGCGGTAAACAAATAAAATGCATACTTCACGCCTCAGAAGAACATTCCTTATGAGAGACACATGTTTAGACAAGTAGAACAAGCACAAGAGGAGTCTATGGACAGTTGTGTGAGCCGATTAAAGAAGATGGCAGCAACGTGTGAGTTTGGGGATAACAAGGATGATTTTATCCGTGACCAAGTTATTGACAAACGCATTTCAAACACGCTGCGCCGACAGTTATTGAGGGAGAAAGACCTTAAACGTCCAGGGCTCCTGGATATTGCACGGACAAAGGAGGTAGCAGATCACCAGTCTGCAAGAATGGGAAAATTGACTGTCAATGCTGTGGAGAAGAGACCTGTGAGAGGGAGGAGTCAAACGGTAAGACCCAGAGTCTCCACAAATCAGAATCAGTCACCACGTGATGAGCATGGAATGAAATGCTTCCGGTGTGGACGTGACGGTCATTTAAATCGTGAGTGCACAGTGACAAAACAAAAAGTGCAATAACTGTGACAAAGAAGGACATTTTGCTGTAATGTGTAGAACGAAGAAAACACATAAAATAAACAGTGTAACGACGACAGAAACACACAGACAATCCAGTGACAATGAAGATGACTATGTATTCACAGTGATTGATCGTGTTGAGGATGGAACACTAACAGTACTGGTGATTTAGCAGCCAGTGGTAATGTTGATAGTCTCAGGGGCTACATGTAATATCGTGACAGAGACAAAGTTCCAACAACTGACGACAAAAAGTGACATCATACTACAGTGCCAAGAGAAGCAGGTCTATCCATTCGGTTCGACGACACCACTACATGTGAAAGGGATTTTCGTGGCTGATTTTAAAGCAAACGGAAAATCTGAAACTGTCACTGTAAAAATCCAAGTGATTAAAGGTGCACATATTTGTGTGCTGGGGAGAAAGACTGTACAGTTGGGATTGCTTCGTATCGGCGAATACTATTCCACCAAAAGACACAGCAGTTTTCACGGCTGACTTGGAGGAGAAATACAATGACTGTTTTCATGGCCTTGGTAAAACTGAAAGATTTCCAGCTGGGGCTGCATGTGGACAGCAGTGTGAAGCTGGTATCCCAGCCTGTTCGCTGAATACCTTTCAGTGTAAGGAAACAAGTGGATGACAAACTCAAACAACTTGAGGAGATGGATGTCATCGAGAGAGTGAGCGGACCAACACCATGGGTTTCGCCGCTCGTTGTTGTACATGGGAAGAAAGAGCCAAGACTGTGTGTGGACATGCGCAGAGCAAATTAAGCCATAGTGCGTGAACGGCACCCTACCCCCATCATAGATGAAATACTGGAGGACATGACGCGAGCCACAGTGTTTTCAAAGTTGGATTTGAAGTGGGGATACCACCCTATAGAACTGACACCTGAGACTAGGTCGCTCACCACGTTTGTCTCACACACAGGGTTGTGGCGTTAAAAGAGGCTGATGTTTGGAATATCATCCGCACCTGATATATATCAACACATCATCAGTCAAGTCCTAAAAGGCATCCCTGGAGTGCACAACATATCACATGACATCATCATTTCTGGTGAGACCATTCAACTGCATGATGAAAGACTGCACCAAGTCCTGCAACGACTGCAAGAGAGACAGCTGACAGTCAACAGCAAAAAGTGCCTGTTCCGGATGTCACAGCTGGAATTTATGGGTCATGTACTGTCCAAAAATGACATGGGAGCATCTCAGTCGAAGATTGAGGCAGGGAAGAACACACGTCGGCCAACAAATGCGGCTGAGGTGAGGAGTTTCCTAGGGCTTGTTAACTACTGTGGGAGGTTCATTCCTAATCTAGCAACGACATCAGAACCACTGAGGAGGCTCATGAGGCAACCCTGCAAATGGACATGGGGGTCAGAGCAGGAAATGGCATTTGTGGAACTAAAGAAACAGCTGGCCAATTCACATGTCATGGCATATTTCAGCCAGGATGCAGAAACACATGTGATTGTGGATGCCAGTCCAGTGGGATTAGGTGCAATATTGAGCCAGAAGCAAAGTGATGGGACACTAAACCCTGTCTATTACGCAAGCCAAGCTTTATCTGACGTAGAGCGTCGCTACTCTCAGACTGAAAGAGAAGCCCTTGCCATTGTGTGGGGATGTGAGAAATTTCATGTGTTCCTCTACGGGAAAGAGTTTGTGATGGTGACGGATCACAAGCCACTCTAAACCATCTACTCGCCAAAGTCCAAACCACCAGCCAGAATTGAAAGGTGGGCTCTGCGGCTGCAACCCTATCGTTTCAAAGTAGTGTATAAGCCAGGCACACAGAATGCAGCTGATTCGTTGTCACGCCTCAAAGTCAACCTGCCCGTACACATTGGCACCATGGAGGATCACGTCTACTACGTGGCTCAACATGCAGTGCCCCATGCTTTCACACCACGACAAATGGATAACTTGTCGGCAGAGGACCACACTCTTGCTACTGTATGGAGCGGTATCGAGACAGGTTACTGGATTTAATGTGAGGCGGGTTACAAAACCGTCAAGACCGAGCTCTTCACTGTTGGGAAAATAGTGCTGAGAGGTACCCGGATCGTCTTTCCTCAGGCAGCACAACAGACGCTGATGTTAGCGCATGAAGGACATCAAGGAGTAGTCAAAACAAAACAGAGACTGAGAACAAAAGTGTGGTGGCCCGGAATTGATCGTGAAGCAGAGAATTAGTGAGGTCATGTCACGCTTGTCAACTCAATAGCTTGACTTCACAGGACGTTCCTACTAGGTCCGAGCTCCCTGCTAAACCGTGGCAGACGCTTGCAATGGACATGTGTGGACCATTCCCATCAGGAGACCATCTACTGGTGGTGACTGATTGCTACTCTAGATGGGTGAATGTCGATATCCTCAGAAGTCCCACATGAGTTAACATATTAAAATGTCTGAAACACCTATTTGCAACTCATGGAACCCCAGAGTCTGTAGTGACTGACAACGGCACGCCGTTCGTGTCAAGGAATTCAAAACATAACACTGGTTCTTGTTTGTATGATATTCATGTTTTACATAGATGGCATAATACCTCAAGTACTATGATTATTCTGGTTTTATATATTCTGTTGATCTTGTATAATGTTTGATCCAAAATAAATTGCAATATTGCATTTTCTAACAGATTATGAGCATGAATAATGTTCTTATCTAATCATAACGTGTTTTTCTATGTGGGTAAGGTTGCATTCCTAAGACTTTCAAACTATATAGTAAAATTCCAGAGACAAAAATTAAGATCAAAATGACTAATGACATACTGTAACTGGGTCTTGGATGGTTGTCGTCCTATTTTGTAGGGGTAGGGTTGAGGGATAGGGTTAATGGGTAGGGTTAAGGGGTAGGGGTAGGGCTAAGGGTTTGGGCCAAGGGGTGCAACGGGATTTAGCCCACATGTGTCCGACGCCGCAGTCAACCGCTGCCCAGCCAGAGCTCGGTCTCTGGGGCTGTAGCTAGATGCCAATTGATCTTGTACTACCAAGTTGTAAGATTGAGTTGGGGAGTGAGAGGTGGAGCTGGACTATGCCAAGAGGTGGAGCTGGACTATGTCAGCTCCACACATTGGCTGTGCATTGAGGACCATCTCGATCAACTCAGTCATGACTTGGTCATGTTTCCAGTCCCATAACTCTTAACACTGGTGCCCCACAAGGGTTTGTGCTCAGCCCCCTGTTGTACTCCCTATAGACGTATGACTCCACAGCCAGTCACAGCCTAAATACCATCACCAGGAGGGGTCAGCATTCCTACATCCCCCTTAACATCAATGGGGCTCCAGTGGATAGGGTGAGCTGTTTTAAATATCTAGGTGTCACCATATCAGATGACCTTCCATTCCACATCCAGACCACGGCCAGAAAGGCAAACCAGCGCCTTTTCCATCTCCGGCAGCTGAGGAAGTTTGGAGCTTCCCCAGCCATCCAGCGCTCCTTCTACTCTGCCACAGTGGAACGCATACTGACACAGTGTAAAGCGTTGTTGCATGGGAACAGTCATGAATAAGACCGGAAAGCCCTCCAGAGAGTAATCCGAGCAGCTGAAAGATCAGATTTCCCATCTCTGCTCGACCTCTACAGTAAAAGATGTTGAATTAGGGTGGCTAGGATCATCAAGGACTCTTCCCACCCTGGCAACAGCCTATTCCAGCCTCTGAAATCAGGCAAGCACTACAGGAGCATCATGGCATGAACAGAGAGACTTAAGATACGTTTTTATCCACAAACCATTAGGCTTTTAAATCAGAAAACTCTTTTAAATTCAAACTGTTCATTGCACCCAGCACTTTCAGCCCTGCACTTTAAGCAAGCACTTTTAGGAGTCTAGGCTTTGTTGGACTATGTTCTGATCATTATGTATTTTGAAACCTGTTTAGGATTATATGTATTTTAAACTTATATATCAAATTGAGTGTCAGCGCAGTCTTGGAGCGAACTCAGGATTACATTTCACTGCTTGTTGTACACGTATAACTATGCATGCGACAAATAAAGAATCGTGAATCTTGAATAAGTCGTTGGATTGCTGCTCTAAGTTAATTTAAAGACTATTTGATTATATTTTAGTAGAAAAATAAAATGTGATGAAAAAGTGAGATTATATCATCACCGATTTCTCCAGGGCCTCGGCCTCTGTTCATCATCACGGATGCCAAGGTTTATGCAACGCATACTGAAAATAACAGTATTATCTACAGTATTTGAAGAGTATGTGCAGAGTTAATTAAATACAGAGTTAATTCAACAGAGTCCAACAATTTTACCTGTAAACTACACAACAAAAAACAAGCATGTGGTGGTGCGTGGTCTAACGCTCGCATGGAAATATTAGAACTTTCCAGCGAATTTGCTTGAAACTGAATCACTCGCTCGAGAAAGGTTTGCGGTTTGCGGGGGGCAACCTCACATGAGAAACCCAAGTAGAACATTCACTTCTCTTTTGGTGTGAAAGCAAGTCCCTTTAATTTAACCCTGTAACCGGTAACCAGTGTCAACCGATCCAAACTCCAGATTAATTGCTCTCAGTGATTGGGTGCAAACCAGACCCTAAGTCAAGGGGAAAATGTAAAATCTCAAAATACAAAACAAACACATTTGTCCTCATTCTGTGAATATCTGAGGTGCTAGTCCCTCTCAATATTATTTATTTTGAGAGGTCCTGTTTGAAGTTTTATTAAAGGAAAAATATATTAAAGATGGAATAAAATATGTCAAGGCCAATAACGTGAAATCCACAGGCTCATAAAGGCCATGTGTAAACCAATGAGTTACACCACGGATGCTATGGTACACTCGGTGGTTCAAACACAGGGGCTGCTGGGATCGATTGCTCAATTCCAGAACAAGAC
>NC_082402.1:14882483-14921697 GCF_031168955.1 Gadus macrocephalus | reverse complement strand
AAAACCAGACTGGAGGTTTTCAAATAGGTTATTGGAGTGCAGGTGGTTTTGGAGTTGTGTGGCGACGAGGTGCTCCGGGGATTTTGAGAGTAAGGGGAGATTCAGACTGGCAGGAAGACAACAGCAGTTGTCTCCGATCTGAGCGTTGGAGGGGATCAATATATTTTGTGTTTCGGAAAGTTATTTCTCTGAGTAGTTGTGGACAAGGAAGACAGAGCAAACTAGGTCAAGGATATGACATTTACATGGAAGGGCAAAGTGACGTGTTGGGTGAGGTTACATTTTTTGAGTACAGTGATGAAGTTGAGGCAAACTTCCAGATGGGTAATTCGATATGTATCTTAAAATCACATCATATGACTCTGCCCAGGGCTGACGCAACCACAGGCTTTATTTGCAAGAACGAAGACCAACCAGATCAGACATGTTTGGACTATCGTGTACGTTTTGTCTGCCACCCACCGTTTTGCAACCAACACAGTGAGTACAGCACATGTGGCTAAGTCTGAATTTCTGATCTGCTTTTTTCATGAATTCATGAATTCATTCGAGATGGGTTCCCTCCATTTGTCCACAGTTTGCTGGAGCAAATGGTTTGACCGGGACGACCCAAGTGTTACAGGGGACTGGGAGACACTGAGCCAACTGAGGATACAATACCCGGGGTCCATCTGCGATGAACCTCTGTACATAGAGGCCGTCACTGTAGACACTATGACCCCAGCATTGGCTACAGGGCAGAACTTCTTCATGTGAGTTTAACTTTGAAAAGGACAGGTTTCAGACTTCCTGGAACAATCAGTGTGACCCCTCAGAGAGTAAGACATGGCATTCATGACATTTAGAGTTGTAGAGTTAGTTTACTTTAAAGTAACATCAGTGTTCGTTTGAAGACTCAATCACAAAATAACAATGTTTTAGTCTTAAGATAAGGATGCTAGAAGCTGTCAACAGCTGTCACCAACAATAAACAAAATATTTGCTGATAAAGCAAAACCACTTGCACCTCTTATTATCAGAAATGAACAAACTGTATAGGATGTAATTCATGATATATGCATTTACAAAGAATATATATGTAATATATTTGTAAAATGAATGAACTCAAATCCTCTTCCAGCTTCAATCCAACCACTGGGTTTGTCTGTCGCAACTCTGACCAGACCAAAAGAGGGTGTCTTGATTACAAGGTACGCTTTGGATGCTGTTGTGATCCGGAAACTCCGATCCGACCCGGTCCGAACCAAGGTGAGCCCTTGGGGACCCAGAAGAGGAAGCCGCTACGACAGTAACAGGAGGCCACGTTGGCTGAGCTCCAGTGATACGTAGAGACAGTTGAAATAAAAAAATTCTATTTAGGTTTATTTTCCAGTATCTGCAAGAATGTTTCCTTTATGAAGAATTCAGCCTGCCAGAGGGTTTCCTTTCAGTGTATGCTTTGAGTTTTAAATGTCCCCCTTTAACTTTTTCCTTTTATGTTTTGGATTTAAAAAAAGTCCCTGTTTCACTTTTACTTTCATTATGTTATTTTGAGTTAAAAAAAGCCCATGTTGGGGCTATACTCCCTCATTCCAGAAATGATACAAATGTCCTGTTTTGGAGGGTGGCGAGAAATATATGAGATCTGCTACATTAAGGGAAGATAAGACCATAGACTGGCCGTGGAGAGAGTTATATAACCTGGAGCATAGCTGCTCAGGGTATCATCCTTTCTTTGCCAGAGACGAGTGCTCTTCAGCTAAGGTAATATTGGGACCCTGGGAATATGTATTGTATGTCTACTTTGTAGACATACAGTATCTACTTTGTGTATCTTGGAATACTAGAAGGATCACGCTGGGCTTTGGTCGGTTCTCATCGTTTGGACAGGACCTTGAACATAGAATTACTACCCGAAACTTGTAGCAGCTTGGGTTAACCCCGTTAATCCCGCTAGGGGAAGGAAGGAAAAAAAGCCTGCCTCATGGACGTATCCGTTGTCATGGAGATTCATGTCTTATGTTTTTGCCTACCCTTTCATTTTATCATTTATATCTTGTGTTTAGAAATAAATATATGAACTGATTACATGAATGTCACTTCCGTTCTTGCTTGAGTACAGGTTTTATACCGGACGTGACAGAAGGGAGTAGGAAGTAAAGATCGGTATCCTAAGGGCTGGGCTGTCTTTGAAAGAGGCCTCCCCGGTGGGATCCATGACAACGCCCATGCTGAAAAACATCGCTCGAGTTGAGGGGGGATGAGGGGGGATGGCATCCCCCTTTGGAATTAAAATGATCAAAATCATCCCCCTTCTGAAACAGCCATCCTCCCTTCCCATCCCCTGTTATTTTATCAATTAATATGGAAGTATTAACGCCATGTTATTTTCAACATTTATTTTTTGCACATATTGAGTAGGCTAAAATACTATGGACGAGGGGCACATGCACACACAAATTGATGTCACGTCAGTCAGCGACATAGCAACGCAGCCTGCGCGGGTGATTTCAGCATCATGGCCATGCGACAAGGGAAGCTTGATCTGAGGAACTTTGGCTTTAGAGGACAAAAAGTACACCGGAAGGTAAGTCAAGATAGACTAATGTTAGGCGTAACTACTGAAAATATGGTGACGAAACGTTCATCCTTTTTTCGATTCGGCGCAGCGTTACTTTTCCCAGGGACAGATTTAACAGCGATACTACATTCTCAGGCAGTATGCTAGTGCACAAACACGCAGGCACGCTTGCTGCGTGCCTGCGTGCTTGCGCAAAAGTGCCTTCACAAACTCTCATTCCAAACTGTACGAGACAGACGCTGGTAGCCTGAAGCTGTCTCTGTGTCTCAGAGTTGTTAGCTTCAATATGGTGTGGTCTAATAAGGCAAGAGAACGAATAATGTACACCCGAAGACAGGAAGGCCTGCAGGTAGGATCCTCGAGCAAAGGAAGACAAGGTTAAACTCACAAAGACGCCAAAACGGAAGATATACTTGAAGTCACAATTGAAAGATCCAGTTCTAGAGTGGTTGAAACAATGGTCAGGCAATGAGAGTTGATGACCTTGAGGTGTGCACTTCAATAGGTGAATGGATGAATAGAGCGCAACACACACACAAACACATACACACACACCAAGATGACCAATGACATTCTTTTTATTCTTAGTGGAACATTTTAAGATTTTCAGCATTAAAATGTGTTTTGATAACATTTCTAGCGTGAGTGCATTTAACTTCTTAATCTTAAGTTAGTGAATGGGTATTTTGTTATTATGTTTGGTTGTTAATAAAATGATTTCTATTCTTGCCATGGTGATTCATTTACCTTCAAAAGAAAAACATTCAGTGACCCAGGGAAGACATTTATTTATCTTTGGGACAGATTAGAAGGGCGTGTTTTTGTGGTGCACAACGGACGTCTGTGCACAACGGACGTCTGTGTTCAACCGAATGAAATTAGAACGGTTCCTTTTCTAAATCCATTTTGTTTATCAAGATAATAACGACAAATGAATGCCGCTTTAAATGTTTTTCCAGCGTGAATGCAATTAAAAATTGAAAAAAACATTCCAACAGGCTACAAAAATGTATCAACATAGTCCTACAATAAGTGATGCAAACACTTTGTATGTTGGGACACAGAATGACTTTGGCGTCAGATCAAGATGTCTGCTCTCTCACATGAATCAGAGTAACATCCAGCCCTACAGGAAGTGATGTAATTAGCAGGTGATATCCAATTAAAAGATTACTATCCAATCCTGGGTTCTCTTTTATATCCAAGAGGCCCTCAGCATTATACGGTATTCAATTTGGGGTCTCAAACCATACAAATAGAAGGAATTGCAATAAATGAATTTAAAGTCATTGGAGCGAGATAGGAACTTGGCCCTTAAGAACTCAACGAGGGGGCGCCGTTGGATCACTCTGTCTCTCAGATATGAGACTTTTATATACTAATATACATATACTAATGTACTAATATACTAATATACTAATGCTATTAGTAGGTGACCTAAGGGTAAAGGGAGGAAGAGACCTGGGGTCTCTCTTAAATGAAGGACAAGTAACTTCCATAATTTGGGGGCTCCTGCCGTACAGGATGTAACTAAAAAGTCTCGGCCCCGTTCTGAGATTTTGAGCAAAAGTTCTTCCCAGCAGGAAGAGTTTCACCCCGACGATCCAACTCACATATCTGAGAACCAGACCTTTGTCTGGGCCGGTATTGCCCAGTCCCGGCCCACGGTGTCCCTCCCTGCGGCAGAAGATTTCTGCCAAATGTTGAGGAAAACCTGGGAGACTCAGAGCAAACCTTGTCAGTTTAACGTAGGTTGCAGGAAGCTGGCTAGGGGTTCATACCCACCGCAGACCGGGTTGGGGGATATGCCGCCTGTAGAAAGGGAGATGGCTGCTCTGACTTCCACTGGACCACCGAGGTTGACTGCAGACCCACACTGTCCTCGGAGGGAGTGTGACAGGACTGATCGCCTTGTTTGTAAGGCCTATAATGCGTCTGCTCGTGCTGCTCGGTCCGGAAATGCTTTGGCGGTTCTTTAGCTGCTGCAAAGAAGACTGTTGGTGCAGGTGATCAGGACACCAAGGACCTTATGGATACGGTGTTGTCTGCCCTTGCCCAGATGACGCTTGACGTGGGCTCTGCCATGTCATCGGCGATTCTAGCTCGCAGGCAAATGCGTACTTCCACATCCCAATTTGTCAAGAACATCAGCTGTTCAGGGACAAGCCTATCTATTTCAGGTCCTTCCGTTCGGCCTCTCCCTGTCCCCAAGGGTGTCCACCAGGGTAGTGGTGGCTGCCTTGGCACCCCTTCAGAGGAGGGGTTTAAGGATTACGCCGTACCTCGACGACTGGCTTGTATGTGGAGGATACAGAGTCAGTTCTGTCCCACATTCAAAGACACATCAATGTCCTGGAAAAATAACACATCAATGTCCTGGAGCTCAGAGCAATACACCTTGGCCTGAGAGCACTTCTTCCCTTTATACAGGGCAAGCATGTGCTAGTACGTACGGACAATTGCTCAGCCGTCTTTTACGTCAATCACCAGGGGGGCACAAGATCTCGGTGTTGCCTTAAGACCGCCCAGGGACTCCACTTTTGGGCGTTCCCTTGCCTGACCTCATTCAGAGCAGTTTATATTCCTGGTGCGCTGAACCAAGCAGCGGATCTCCTCTCCAGGTCGGGACCCCCTCCGGGGGAGTGGAGGCTGCATGCAGAGGTGGTCACAAATTTGTGGGCACGATTTGGCGTAGCCCAGGTGGATCTCTTTGCATCGAGGGAGACGACCCACTGCCAAATGTGGTTCTCCCTGAGCTATCCGTGCGGCCTGATGGGGCTGGATGCACTGTCTCAAGAGTGGCAGAGAGGAATATTGTACGCTTTCCCTCCAATACCCTTGATTCCACTGGTACTGGGGAGAATACCCCAGGGCTCCTACAGAGTGCTATTAGTGGCTCCACGCTGGCCAGCGAGACTTTGGTTTCCGGCCCACCTGCGCCTTGTTCACGGCCAACCCTGGCCTCTGCCAGTCAGGGCAGACCTTTTCTCGCAAGTGGGGCATCGAATTTGGCATCCCAAGCCGGCTGTCCTGCAGCTGTGGGCCTGGCCCCTCCTCAGCCCCAGCCTCAAAGGTTGAGTGTGGCTTTGTTGGAGACTATAAGTAATGCTAGAGCACCCTCCACTCGGGCAAATTACCAGCAGAGACGGAGGTTATTCTCTTTATGGTGTAAAGACAGGGGTCTTGACCCAAAGACCTGCCCAGTGGGAGTGATACTCCATTTCCTCCAGTCTCTTTTGGACACTAGGAAGGCAGCCAGCACCTTAAGGGTTTATGCAGCCGCGATTTCTGCATTCCATGATTTGATCGGGGGCCTGCCTATCGGGAAACACCCTATGGTGTCACAATTTTTAAAAGGTGCAAACCGTCTACGTCCAGGCAGGTGTTTGAGGGCCCCATCTTGGGACCTTCCATTGGTATTGAGGTCTTTGACCACAGCCCCATACGAGCCGTTGGGGCAAGCTGATCTTAAGTTTTTAACACAGAAGACAGTGGTTTTACTGTCCTTGCACTCTACCAAGAGGGTGAGCGAGCTGCACGCACTCTCTGTGAGTACTGAGTGCATGATGTGGAAGCCTGAAAATGCCGCGGTGTCGCTTTGGCCGAATCCATTCTTCCTCCCCAAAGTGCTAAACCCTCAGTCAATTAATAGGGCTATTGAGCTGGAGGCATTTCACCCTGAGCCAGCCTGTCAGGTAGGGTTGGCTCTTCACACATTATGCCCAGTCAGGGCTTTGAGGGCCTATGTGGATCGTACACAGCAGCTGAGACGTGACCACACTTTTTGTATGCTATGGAGCTAGGCAGTTGGGTCACCCAGTCTCGAAAAAGCATGTGTCCCACTGGTTAGTGGACACTATTGCCCAAGGTTATGCCGGGAGGGGTTTCCCAGTTTCTGAGTGCCTAGTGGCTCACTCCACAACAAGCATGGCCACCTCATGGGCAGCTTTGAAAGGGGTTGCTCTTGCTGACATTTGTGCGGCAGAATCCTGGAGTACTCCATGTACTTTCACCAGGTTTTATAGAATCAATGTGACATCCACCACGGTCGGCGCCATTGTTCTCCAGACGGCTGCCAAACAGACTAGTACTCGGTTCCTCGCGACACTTCTGGTACTAGTCATCCACAGTAAGACCGTGGTGACAGTCAGAGAGAGGTCGAAATAGATCCTAAGTTAGGACCATAACTATGGATCTATGAGACCGAACGATGACCGTCACCCTCCTTTGTTGCTCTGAACAAACCCAAGCGTTCCAGGCAAGGAGGAAGAGCCTGGTCCTTGCATCCGCTTTATGCGGCAGGACCTGCCTCCAATCAGTCACAGGTGACAATTTTGATATAAGGGTATCTGAATGGCATCATTCGTAGTAAGACCGGGTGACGGTCATCGTTTGGTCTCATAGATCCATAGTTATGGTCATAACTTACGTTCTTGTGTTAGGATTTGTGTGGACGCCTGATGCGCAAAGGAGGACGTCATCGCTCCCCCACGTTAGATTTCCGTCTAATTTGTTTTGTTTGATTTGATTTTTATTACATTTGTAGCTTTGAATACAGCCCCTTGGCAAATTTAATCACAAATTTAGTCACACACTAACTGCAAGCTGAGTGCATTCAGGGATAGCAGCGTCATTATGAATAACCATGGCAACGATAGAAAACATGCTAAACATCATAAACAATCACTTGCTTAAGAAATGTAATTAAATTTGTTGCTCCTAATGTTATCAAAACGCATTTTAGCTCTGAATCTATCTGAAAATGTTGCATATTCCACTGAAAATAAAAATAATATCATCAATTTTGTTTTGTCAAAACAGAACCTTGACACACGTGACGTATTGCTGTTTCTTCGTTTCGGACGACCTTCACAAACAGCCTATGCGGTGCTTTAGGTTGGAGGACAGGCTGGGGAAAGAGAGACATAATCAGTTGGAAGTGATTTGTTTGTCCGAATGTTCTCCTCACGTTCTTCTCTGTTTTTTCTTCACGTGCCTGATGTTAATTAAAGGACCTCCCTGACTCCGTAGAGGAGGTTATGGACCTTTTCTCCCCGACACCACCCATCAACACTCGCTTATCTGGATGCTGTGTTAACACAAAAACAGTAACAAAGACTAGGATACGAACAGCGCTCGCAGGATCCATTGTCTTCAGAGTGTGTGCGTGTGTGTGTGTGTGCTTCAGTGTGATTGTGTTTGTGTGTGTGTGTGTTTGTGCGGGGCTGGGTAATTAAATGCCCTTTGAGAAGAATAGCAGAACCCTCGGGTCAATAGTTGCTGTGGCTAGCGAGGGCCTGTTCATACATCACCATTAAACCTTCTGTCATCCCAGGCGGCCATTCTAATATTTTACACTAAATTGTGCTCTGGACTGGATGCCAAAGACAAAATGACAGCGTTGCTTGGATTAATTTATTACCACGGTGCCCCACCCCCCTGCCTCCACCACCCCCTCGCCCCCAGTCACTCACTCATGTTTTTGCCTCTGTGTGTGTGTGTGACGCATGCATGTGTGTGTGTTTGATACGTGCGAGAGTAATGGGTGACATCACCCACGCACGATTCACACACGGACTCGTCAGGCAAACACATCGGCATACGTACACACAAAGCCATCTTGCACGCATGCATGCACAAACACATACTTTATTTATACCTCTTCCATTTCCTCATCTCTTGTATTTGGTCAGCATGGAAATTATGGTTGACTCCAACTTTCTGTGTTCAACGTTTGCTTTTCGAAAACCTTATAGGTTTGCAGCCTCCGTGAAGCTGTGTGTGTGTGTGTGTGTGTGTGTGTGTGTGTGTGTGTAGAAACACATGTATCTGGAATAACACTCTTATGTGTTGAAAGCGCTGGTTTCTCACTTGTACAAGGTGAACTTCTGTTTATTATTCACCAATCTTTCGTCATGCAGATAAAATGCATTAAGGGCCCTATCTTGCATCCGGCGCAATTTACTTTCTCACTGGCGCATGTGTCGTTGCTAGTTTGCAACTGGCACAGAGCGTTCTTTTCCCTCCTGCGCCATGCGTCGGTAATTTAGGGAATGATCTTGTGCCCCAAGGGGCGGTTAGTTGAAAGGAGGAGGCGTGTTCTGGCGCATACATTCCCTGGTGCTATTTTGCAGTTTCAGAAATCACTTGCGCCACAAACCAGGAAATACCTGGTTTAAAGTCAGTGGCGCGTTGTTCAGATGCTATTTTAAGGGCGCTTGCTTAATGTTGCTTGTGCACCTCGCGCATACACTTTGCTTCTCTCATCTACCTAGCCACACATTCTTGGTAAATTATTTGGGAAAGAACAACTGATACAGTGGTAATAAGTTGTACTTTTAAATCAATGCATCTGCAAACACCGTACAGCAAACATATATTTTCTTGACACAGACATCGTGTACACGCCCATAACTTTTAGGATTGATGAGTATTTGATCGTGAGAAAAGTGTTAAAAAGAATGAATGAACGCGGGTGCGCGTGTGTGTATGTGTAAAATAATTATTGAATGCGGGCGCGCGTGTGTGCGTCCATCTGTTTAAACGCACCCAAGCTAAACACGTAACGCATAATACAGTCCTTGGCAATGTATATTAACGGGGGGACACATTCATAATAAGAACACAAGTCGATAACAACAATGCATACAAACTGATAAGAAACTATGTTTAGAATGTATTGCGTATATCATTAAATAGAATCACAGTTGCCGCATATCATACGTGTGTTAAGTTTTCTTTGCCGAAATGTATTTGAGGACTGAACCCTATTCCATGTGTGAATTAGGCCATATTATTTGGCCATAAACTGAGCCATTTCAAGTTTGAAATTCATGTGCATCTGTCTCATTGGAGACTGCACTCAAAATATCTCGTCAGATTCAAATGCGCTCATGGCCCTTAAAGGGGATGGGAGCTGGCAGTCTCATTGGTTTATTGCACGTTACGCCCAAACCACACCTATGGGTAATTAGGCTACTTCAGACCAACCCTTTTTAGATGTGCGCCGGGCGCTGTCACATACAAATGTATTTAACTAAACTATAAATGTACACAGCATACACTGAATAGGGCTGGCGTGACCTCAGCCCGTACAGCAGGTGCCAAAGCACAGGTCCCGGTAGTAGAAAGGATCCAAAGCAAACACGTTTTCTAAAGTGAATAATAATATTTATTGACTGGAAAGGGATAAGGGAAAGGGAGAACAAAACAGGTAAGTAAGACAAACAGTAAGACAAACAAGCACTAAACAATAACCCACTCAGCTTGATAATACAAACTAATGCCACACAAGCAAATGACTATCGCCAGGGAAATCTAACTTGCCGGGCAAGACCAGCAAGACAACAAAATGAAGGCTAAAGAGCCTACCAACAATGGCATGAAAGCCTACAAATGTGACAGGTAGTGTCCACATCAATGGCGTAGGGCCTAAACACGATACAACCAGTAACAACCGTGGCTTATGCTGCTATCCATTTGGATGGTACGCTGGTACGAACGACCAGCTTCAGCGTGAACGTGACGTATTTCCCTTGCTCCAGCCTTCCAGTTTGTCATTTGTGTTTCTGTCGAGCCACGAGGGGGAGTAGTAGCAGGCTATTCATCACTAGCAACATAGCCTCTTTAGCAAACCAGTTTGAAAACACAACTTTACATTGAATTGCAAGCAAAGCATGACCGTGCAATGCATAAATTGGTGACCGGATTAAAGCAGCAATGAAATCAAGTGTGTAAGAGGATTTAAAAACGACATTAAAACCTCCAACGTGGTACAAATACAAAGAAAATACATCTCAACCCCCATTAACTATGGGCGCAGCCATCTTCTTTACAAGTTGTACAGCTCTGCTCGCTCTACTTTGAAAGCGACGAGATACTACGACCAAAGGGGGGTGTGCCTCAGTGAAATGCCGCAAGAAAGCTGGGAGATTTGCGACTTTACCACTTCGTACATCCAAATGGATAGCAGCATTAGAGCCAAGTGGTGTGGGAGAGCACAGGCTTTATCCACCCGCCCCTTTTGATTGTAATTGCCCTCAGCTGTTGTAACCACTGGGCCTGCAGGATACTCTACAGGGAGGGGCGGGGGTACCTGAGCAGAGGGGGGGAAAAGAAAAGGGATTAAATTCCTCATACAAAATAACTACCTATACCAACCGGATGTTTACATTGAACGGAACACGATAACAATGATGAGCCAACCCACCTACGTAACAAGTCATTTTTGCGCCGGTAAAATAGCAACAACGCCATAGAACCGCCCACAAAGCTACTTGCGATTGGCGCTTCTCACTTGCGTTTAAGACCCTTAAAATAGGGCCCTAAGACTACAAAGAACACAGAGATTTCCTTAATGGCATGAACACTTATCTTCAGTTATTTGTCCTGTTTCTTTTTTAATCTTACGGTAAGATTCAAATGATGAAAACAGAGAGACACGAAAAGAGAGTTAGAGAGCCAGATTGTGAAACTGAACAACCCCAAAAATGTTGTCTCCCCTCCCTATGTTTCTCCACTATTAAGCATTGTGCATTTCACGCACCTGTGATTCACAAGTATGATTGATTCCATGAACAAATCTGGAAAAAGATGCCTTGATTGGCCAAAGTGGAACTTTGAGTGGTCTCAAATGCAAAATGGCTCATACAGTGGCGGTCGATAACTAAACTCAAAACAGATAGTCTCACAGAACATTACCTCCACAAATAAATGAGCAATGGTGATCTTGAACAAATTACCCTAAAATAAGAGCTCTTGAGTCGTACCTAAAGCTCCTTTAACATCTCCCCCATATACACACACACAAAGACTATAATATTGGTGTTCCCCTTAACAAAGAGCAATTATTCAACCGGGGAAAGAAAGAGGTTTGCTTCGCTAGTGATGCGCCAGCGCTAAAGAGCTAATGATGCTGCATGGGCTTCATTATGGGAGCTTCACTGTCACTGGGCAGTAATTGGCTGCACATGCTTTCAGCGACCGCTCTGCTCCCTTGTTCAGCTCCAGCGCTCTGACGTGCTCAGGCCTACTGTTATCAGAAACATTGTGTGAGTGTCTCAAAGAGATAATGTTTAAGTCTGTTGTAAAGTTTTAATCAACAGAATTAGTCGGGAGAGTTTGGTGGAATAATTGTTACCTTGAGTTTGATGTATATATCAATAAAATTAAAACTTCTCACTTCATGTTGAACTGTTCAGTTAATTAATGTGGAAAAGTTAGCAAACAGAGGGTCAATATGTACTGGTTAAGGTTATGAACAGGGAAGGTAAATTGGAAAAATCTGCTAAACGCTCAGCCATCTGCTGCTCTGCCGATTGGCGGCAGCTCTAAACTCAACGATTGGTTCTGATTGGTATCAGCGGTTAGCCATTCAATTGATCGACTGGCTAGAATCAACAACCACATAGGTCTGGTTGCGGTGCCAAATAGGCATAAAGAGTATGCAAATGGATAATGGATAATATAGCAAGCATAATACAAGTCCACATTGAATCCAGGGAGAAAGAGTTGGTTTCAAGTTGGGGACGGGAGAATGAATAATGACCGAAAAAAAAAAAATTATTCTTGAATTACGGGCGTCGAGAAGTGTCCTTGAACAGCTCTGCCTCCCCGTCCTGGTACCCATCCATCCATGCATTTGTCTGGTAGCAGCTGGAACTCATTTGTAGATGTTATATATTATTATTAGACTACTTTGCGAAGTGGTGTCTCAGGCTGGGTCTTCTGTGGGAAAGGGATTTGCAGTATTAACAGGTTCCTCCTTTACGTTAAGCAGCAATTCTTTCTTGTGTTTTGCCCCTGTACGTTGGAGGCTGTGTGTGTTTGTAAGTGTTGGAGAGTTCTCATTGATATTTTACTCAGCCAATTCCTCTATGAAGCTTGCATGTCGACACAGACACAGCTACACCAATTCAAACACACACACACACACACACACACACACACACACACACACACACACACACACACACACACACACACACACACACACAGAAACATTCAAATTCATATTCAAACATACAGTACATCCACCCAAACACACACACATTCACACACACACACACACACACACACACACACACACACACACACACACACACACACACACACACACACACTGTATGTGAACACAGAGGTTCACACACTTCCACGCATGTGAGCTGTCTAAAACGTCAGTCGGGCTCTGGCGTGTCATCGTTCGTCTTGCACTCCAGCGACCAATCAATCAAAGGTTGGCCTCCGGGACCGAGACGGAGCCCCTTCTCAGGGGAGACGCTTGTTTCCATGGAAACCACCTGACATGTGATTTGACCTACCAAGGCAGGCGGCAGAATACCATTATTCTTTTGAGCTTTACCATCAAAAAAGGGTAAAAACAATAAAATAACAATAAAACCTTCAGAAATGTAATATATATTTAGATGTAACGATGAGCCCTGCGGAAGCATGTTTGTGTTGGGTACGATACCTAATAGGCTCTTTTGGCTGCTGTGAAGGGCCACAGGTGTGTTCCACAGCAGGCATCACGCCCGCGGTCCTCCTCTAAATGTTTTGCTAAGCGCACGCTGAGACGCCGACGGCTCGAGGCCGGGGCTGGGAATCACAGATTACATGAAATTAAGAGGAGACATTTCTCTAATCGCACAAACACACTCCCAGACTCACACACAGGAGCACGCACATAGTCACACAGGCCAACACACACAAATGCATAATGACATGCGAAGCACATACCCTGACCCATTCAAGCACACAACACACAAGCGCACATTGAAATGGAAGGCGCTTTTTGACGAAGGAAGTGATTCACCATGCTTAAAGAGTGTATTTACAGAGAATGTTTAATAAAAAGAGTCATATCACTCATGCCCTGGAACAATCATCATTTTAATGTTGATATGTTGGTGTTTGGACAATAACTTAACCCTTTCACGTGGGGGTAGACTACACAACAACGACAACAACAGCAACAACAGAGTCATTAAAGGGTTAGAGAGTTGAGTGGAAGCATCACAGCGGGGCCCACTGAGATGAGCCCGTAATGTCATCAGGACCCCCCCCCCACACTCCGCTCTGCTGCTTCAGAGCACGTCAGGATCTGACGCCCGCATGCTAACCGGGATTTAAGAGGCCCGCTGTCATGCAAGCGTTTAATTAAAAAACAATACCAACATAAATGCTCCCCTGAACGTGCAGAGTTTCACAGGGACACATTGGAGAGCAATGCAGCAAACAATTTCCCAGAGGGAGAAAATATAATCATTTATTCATTCCAGCATTAGGTGTGATGGGATTAATGGCCCCAGGTGGGGAAGAAAAGAAGAAAAAGCAAAAAGAGAGTTAGAAGTCACCCTCTAGCTGTTTTTTTTACTTCCTGCAATAAGCTTTAAATGTCTAATTGACTTTGATAATTGGATGTCATACAAACAAGACCATGGGAACAAAAGATATCAAGATTGATGGTTGGACCGGTTGATGGATAACAAATGATTTATAGATTCATTGTAGTTGTGTGCCCATCCGATTGTGTTTGGATGACGTGAAAGCGATTTCTTTGGCAATTGTTTTGGGAGCCTCGCTCGCTCTCTCTTCCTAATTGCAAATAGGTTGAATGAGGAAGGCCTACCATGACAACATTGGGGTTACCAAACTTGAATAAATGGGGTGCTATTACTGCCTATTGCCTGGCTCACTCTCCATTTAAACTACCATTAAACAAAGTGTCTGGCTTCATCAAGCCTTTGATGAGAAAAACACAAGACTTTATTTCATGGCTTTAATTGCAGAAGCAACAGAAACGGTTCCAGGGTATTTTTGTAGCTCCATTAAGTCCGAGATTGTTGTTTCAGCAAGTTTTGTTACTAGATACTTGTACTTAATGTCATCAGTGAAAAGTATTTTAAGAATGTTTGCTTGGATATTGAGAAATACATTGGCCACATTAATTGGCAATACAATGTGGTTTTGAAATAAAGAGGGCTGTTAACATATGGGAAAATAATCCCAAATCAATCAATTATAGATAAGCTTGGGCATTGTTGTATAAGTAATATAAGATATATATTATTCTACCATTTAACATTTTTGTAAGACACAGTGTATTTTCTTATCATGTTTGGGTGCATGGGTTAACCTGTAACTCAAGAAATTACCTCTGAGAAGATATATTATAAATATATTATACATATAATGGGATATTTCCATTAATTCTCATCACGAATGAATGGAAGTCCTTCGTATGCCAAGCGTTGCTGGAACCTTAGCAAACATATGTGTGTCTTATTGAAAGCTTACTCAAGGAGCCAAGACAGGGGACTGGAGAGTAAGAGACGGGGGGTTGCAGAAGGAGGGAGGGAGAGCTTGTATTGATCTACAGTTTTGATGAATGATGGCGCAATAGAAAGAGTACACCAGAGAAAAAGAGATGGAGCTGAAAGAAAAGTCACAACATCTACCCACAGAGAGAAGGACTTATGCCGCTTTTCCACTGCATGGTACCAGCTCGACACGACTCGACACGACTCGACTCAGCTCGCATTTTTTGCGTTTCCACCGCGGTACCATGGTATCTGGTACCTGAAGTGGCTGCTTTTTCTAGTACCTACTCGCTCTAGGTTCCAAGCGAGCTGAGCCGATGCTAAAAGGTGACGTCGGCAGACGGCCGGCGACTGATTGGCCAGAGAGTGTGACGAAGTCACGAGAGCGACATGGCAACCATGCTGGTAACATCCATAGCAGCGCGCAGCCAACATGTTCCACTTCTCCAACTTCTTCAACATGCCAGCTAATAATAGTAATGCGATCGATGTCCTCCATTGTTGTTATGTGGGTTCTGTCCATGTGTGGGTTGCGTATTTGTTGTTTGCGTCGCGTACACAAATACGTCACGGCCCTTTCGCGCAGCCGACCCCGCCCACGTCCAGGAGGTACTATTTGCGGTGGAAAAGCACCCGTGCTGCTACCGTGTCGAGTCGTGTCGTGTCGAGTCGTGTCGAGTCGAGCTACATGTGCGGTGGAAAAGCGGCATTATTTAATAATTTAGGCAAAAAGAAAACGGTTTCAACCGGCTCTATCTTCTTGTAAAAACCTGAACAAAATCTCTTTTTTTATAGTGAAAGGGCCGCGTCAAAGCGAAGCGTCAAACTCGACACAAGCTCAATTCAGGAAACACGTGTTGCATGTTCCCCACACTCAGCAGGACTTCCTGTCCAGGGGGCTCGCCCTGTGGGTCACCATCAGTGTTGGGAATAGCGCCGTTTAAAAGAACGGCGTTATGTAACGCCGTTATTATTTCAGTAACGGGGTATTCTAACTAATTACTATTTCCGTCGTTACAACGCCGTTACCGTTACTGTACGAAAAATGCAGTGCGTTACTATGAATTGATTGAATAAACTGCGTAATCCGAACGCATCCCTGGCTCCAAACACAAACTGCTAGTGAGGAGACCGGGTGGTTTAACAACGAGATAAGCGATTATGATTGGCTAAGGCAGAGTCATGTTTCATGGTGGCCAATCGGAGCCCGTGTTTTTACACAAGCCAGGACACGCGCGCCACACACACGCAAACGCACACACCAAACCGAATCGATGAAGCAGCAGAAATGGCGAGTACGGAGCAATCAGATGAAAAGTTTGAATTTTCTGTAGTATCTGGCAGATGTTCCACAGCCTTTGCAACCAAGCAAATTGAAATCCAGGCCCCATCCACACTAACCCGGGTAAATGTAAAAACGCCCACCCACAATGAAAAAGATCACCGTCCACACTATGGTTTTCATATCGTTTTCACAATGTTTTGCATCCACGTTCCACACAGAAATCATTTTGATAAACAGTTGTTGTCATGGTTACGTTACTCCGCCACCCCTCTCTGTTAAGATTACAGGCGCACGATCAGATGATATTCACAGTTGATCAGCTGGTTAATCATTTTCGACCCGGTCTTGTCCAGAAACGCCGCTCCAAGTAGGCGACGGTTTGAACTGTCGTCTTTCGTTTTTTTATACCATCACTTAAGAACATTAAGTACAGCGCTCGCCTCCGGCGTTGAGCAACGATTATGTTTGACTCAATATGTCGAGTTGTTTCTGGAGATAAATAAGTACAATGTACAGAGAGATCCTCATTTGCATTTCACCTGCCATTCTTTTGATGAGCTTCTCGGTCTATAGCGCAAGCTTGTGGCAGTGTCATGGCAGTGTCATGGCAATCGAACGTCATCGTTTCTGAAAGCCTCCGTCTGTCCACACTACAACGCGAACCCATCGGTTTCACATTTATCCACCTCAGCGATCGTTTTCGAAAAGCATCGTTTTCAGCGTCGGAATTCTCTGTTTTAGTTTGGACGGAAGGACTAAACGGATGAATATTGATGCATTTGGGTTAGTGTGGATCGGGGCCTCAGTTGGAAGCATATCAGGGCCTTGAATGGGCAGTTCAACCATATAACACATTCAGGCCAAGTGAAAACTGCTCAGAAAAATCCAAATCTTTCACATATAGGAACTTTCTTTTTTTTTTAAAGTAACGCAAATAGTTACTTTCCCTGGTAACTAGTTACTTTTATTATAGAGTAATTCAGTTACTAACTCAGTTACTTTTTGGAACAAGTAGTGAGTAACTATAACTAATTACTTTTTTAAAGTAACGTTCCCAACACTTGTCACCATGTAGTGGGACCGTGGGGAGGACTGGAGGTTTTCCATAGGATAACCTCCAGTCCTCCCCCTTGTTTGGGGGGATAAGGGTCTGGTTTACTCTGTTGGTGATTTGGGTAAACTGGGTAAACGAGGTCTCCTCCCCACTGGACGTGCCTGAACACCTCCCAAGGGAGGTGCCCAGTGGGCATCCTTGCCAGATGAACCACCTCAACTGACTCCTTTCTAGGCAGAGAAACAGCGGCTCTACTCAGAGTTCCTGACGGATGGCTGAGCTTCTCACTCTATAGATATTATTCTACAAGTTAAATACCATAATAGAACATGTTTCCCAGAGATGCTCAGTGTACAGATAATGCCATGAGGCATGATAATGTTAAAAAGAAGTACATTGTACATTTTTCGGATCAATACTGCACATATATCAGATAAATGTATTCAGACCTTTTTAACTAATAACGGATACAATTATAACCCTGATGTCTTCTTTGAAGGTGATTTGCTGTTGACAAAAGTCAGCTGACATGCCCATTGGCTGATGAACCGCCAATCGACCAATCAGGGGGAGGGAAGGGTTTAGAGACAGATAGAGGGAGGGGGAGATGGAAAGAGATGGAGCTAGAGACGGAGGGAGATGGAGATTAAGGGGTGGAAGGAGGCAGAGAGAGAGAGGGAGAAATCAGACTGCAAGGGAGAGGGAGAAATAGAGGGCGACCAAATAGAGTGAGAGAAAGACGTAGGACAGCAGGGATGGGGTTGCGAGCGAGAAAGAGAGAGGAGGACAGAGAGAGATGAGATGCAGGAGCAAGAGACGGATAGAGAAATAGAGAGTGTGAGAAAGAGGAAAGAAAGGGAGAGGCATTACAGTTAAAAGGCCAGGTCATATCAGGCAATGGGTACCCTTTGTTTTTGCTTATATTCTAACAATATGACAAATACAACAAAATGTGTTTTGGGCTGAGAGAAGGAAAAGTATTATGCCAATGATTAAGACCCATGGCAACTTTGTGATACTTTTTTGTACTGTTGTTGCATGTTAATGTTAAGATGAGTGATGTTAATGAAAAGCGCCACTCACCGTGGCTTTATACATAGCTTTACCCTCTCTCGGGTTACCCTCAATAGTGTCCGAGAAGCTTAGCCACTCTCGGACGCTGCCGTTAACATCAAGCCCAGACGTATCCCCCCACATCCACCCATCCCACATCCACCCACCCATCACACTTCCACCCACCCGTATCAACCTACCTCACCACCACCCACATCCACCCAACCATCACACATCCACCCACCCCACAACCCATCCCCCCAGATCCACCCAGCCCACATCCACCCACACCACATCTGCCCACCACCCATCGACTCACCCCAACCCCACCCAGCCCACATCCACCCACCCCACATCTACGCACCTCACATCCATCTACCACACATCCACCCAGCCCAAATCCACACACCCCTCATCCACCAACCCCACATCAACCACCCCCACATCCACCCTCATCCCCCAAACCCACACCCACCCATCCCACATCCACCAACCCCACATCCACCCTCATCCTACATCCCACACCCACCCACTCACATCCACCAACCCCACATCCCCCCCACCCCACATCCACTTATCCCACATCCATCCACCCCACCCCACATCCCCCCCACCCCACATCCACTTATCCCACATCCCTCACCCCACATCCATCCACCCCACCCCACATCCACTTATCCCACATCCCTCACCCCACATCCATCCACCCCACCCCAAATCCCCCCATCCCACATCCACCAACCCCACATCCCCCCCACATCCACCCACCCACATCCATCCACCACACCTCCACCCACCCCTGCTGGTCTCCTTTCCTGGTGACGTTCTGGATTATGCTTAAAGGCGTCTTATTTTAGCAACAGTGATACCACGGCATGGGTTAGTATGTTGAAGATCAAATGAGACATTACAAGATACAATACAAAACGATAAACAATTTAGGGTTCATCACCCCTAATCTTTTCGGGAGGACTTAGATAAAGTAGCTGAAACCTGTCTTCTCTCAGGCTAGTCTTATTTACCCGACTGGGCTGTTTACTCAGCCGTTGTGTGTTAATATTATGAGGAAACTCTATGTCCCAGTGAGGCATGCAGCAAACCGTCAGTCTCACTCTCAACTCTCAATGGAATGCATGTTTTGTTAATGTTGTATGGAGTGTTGGTGGTGGATGGCTGGTTTAAGCAGCCGTATCTTACCTTGAATAGTCAAACAAATGATGTCCTGTGTCCTTTCCTATCCACTTAAAAAAAACGAATATAGGCTACCAAAAAAAAAAAAAAATGGTTGTCCAATTGAGAATCTCAGACCCCCCCATCCGACTCATATTTATCCACATGAACAATTTTCAGTCGTGATGATCGTTTGTTTTTCGTGAATGCCAGAATGGTGCATTTAAATGTCGCTGCTGCAGGAAATTGTTGGACGGAATTATCTCCTTATCTTTCATAAAGGATGGTCCACTCTACCCTATGCTTAAGGAGATATGACAGACAGCATTGGAGAACCTTTCCTTCACTTTTAGTGGATTCAAACAGCTCTCAGCATAGCAGCCACTTACATTTCTGGCTCCTTTCCATCAGTTAGGAACCTTCCTTAGAATAAAAGAGTATTCGACCGCAGCTTGGGGCTGGGTGAGGCTGCAGCACTGCGATGCGTTGGGAAATTAGGCAAACAGGATAAAGCAGCCATTACCACACACACTCAGACAGAATGTTTTTACCACCTGCCCGATTTAGCTTGTAACATCTTGCCCACTCCCAAATAAATGGCTTAAAAACACCCACCTGGGCCAGGTCGGAGGAGCCCAGTGAAGCCTTCTAGGTGACGTGATTGTTAGTAATAGTATTATGACTGGGATAGTCATTCCAGTAATAATAATCATTCAAAGATGTTAACAAATATTTATGCATTTAATTCAATAAAATAAATGTGTGATCAGATTATTAGCTGTAATTGTCATTTTAATGTCAGCCAATTTAACAAATTTGGCTCCCGTTTGGGTAGTGGGATTGAGTTTTTAAATAATGTTATTTTACTTTCCAATGTAACCGTGTCATTGATATGCATGACAATGGGTGCCCCCAAGGTTGGGTGTGCAACACTTGGCTTTGTCGTGTGTTGAAGGAAAGTTTTGAATGTACCATTTCCTCAATGAAAACAACAAGCAAACCAAAACGCCCACGCCGACACTGGCTCTTTGTTCCCACCCTGCCTGGGAACCAGACAGAACCGGACTCAACCTGTACAAGTGCACAGAGAGGAGGCCCGCACTAGTGGGAGGGTCTTCTGGCAGAGGCATTAATCACAATGATTTATGATGCGCCTCTCTGGAATACCCTGTACTGCTGGATACATTAAATTAAGTAGATTTCAAAATATACAACTTGCATTGTTGTTGTACTTTACTCATCATAATTTTTTTGTGTCCTTGTTGTCTCTTAGGCGTCTGACTTTATCCCCACCAGCTCTTTGTCTCTTTTCTGTCTCTCTTTAGCTTCTTCCATATAGACCTGTGAATCACAGACTAATACAAACAGTTAATCTAAAGCCCCTTTTATTAGTTATTAACAGAGTATCTGTGGATAACTGATGTTATTCTAGGGTTTAATTATTATCCCGTATTGTTAACTCCTAAAGGTCCAGCCCCTGATTGCACCAAAAAAAGGTTTGGTGCCCCTTCTCCAACAGGGCCCGCTATCATTCCGGTCAAAGTTAAATGATCAGCACCGCCCCCCCATGGATACCATTCTGAAACCTGGTGTTCATGCCATATTCACGTATAAATGTTTGACTCCCTGACCCATAATTTCCGTTTCGGCTTTTTTTTTCTGTGTACTGAAGATTTCAGGAAAACTTCTAAAATCTTCTTCTAAATAAGCGCAAACTTAAATTGAACACAATTTGATTCACATGATTTATGGCCATCTCTGATCTTAAATTTAGAGGTTTTTTTTTGTATCATAAAAAATGCATTTCCTGCAGAAAATGCGGTGAGCGCTGTTTGCAAAGAGAGGTTAAAAATATGTTTTAGTTAAGCCACATACTTTAAGACGTAAAGAAAGGCTAAATGGTTGAAATTAAGTTAAGGTATTTGAACAGAGGAGTAAACAATGTAAACATGCACACCATTTAAACATTGTTAGATGGTTGGAAACAAATAAAGTTAAACAAATAGCCAATATGATCAAGTTTGAATACATTTGAAGTAGTGGTAGTAACTTGGAATAGTATGTTATTGACCTTATTCCTTCCTTCATTCATCCTCATCCAGTTCATCGAAATATGCTCACAAAACGGTGCTTATAATTTTGGACTCCTTTGAGTTTCAGCTTTCATATGGCATATGCACAAGTTTTTGTAGATAGCGCGTTTAAGAATTGCTGTAAGCATTTAGCTTCTGCCGGTAGTAAAGCGCCAAAACGCATATGTACCAAGCACTTACGCCCCGTGCCCACTACCTCCGTCCGTTGACTGATCCCCATTGACTTTGAATGGGGACGGACGCGCAATGCATTGTGGATCCGTCCGTTCCGTTGGAGCCTTCGGCTCAGTCAAGAAGTTGAAAAATGTTCAACTTTTTCGGCAGCGACGGATCCGTCATCCAATCAGATCGCGTATGCAAATTTAAGCACTGTGACGCGACTCACGCGAATAAAGGCATGTAGGGTTACCCTACATGCCCACTACCTCCGTCAGTCAACGGACGTGGGAAGGCGTGGCTGACTGATGGGGGAGTAGTCTTTGCAGAGGCATCCGTTAGCCAATCAAATCGCTTCGCCGGGTTCTTCACGCTACTTCCTGCTTGTTGCGATGCAAGATGACCCGCTTTCCCGCTTTCCAGTATCGTCAGAGCCCGAGTCGCGTCACAGTGCTTAAATTTGCATACGCGATCTGATTGGATGACGGATCCGTCGCTGCCGAAAAAGTTGAACATTTTTCAACTTCTTGACTGAGCCGAAGGCTCCAACGGAACGGACGGATCCACAATGCATTGCGCGTCCGTCCCCATTCAAAGTCAATGGGGATCAGTCAACGGACGGAGGTAGTGGGCACGGGGCGTTAGCCTCTAGCCAGATAAACGGGGGTCCCCACAGACAACGCCTGATACACAACAATCATATTTCAAATAGATTAATCAGTGTAACCAGTGTAACAAGAAATAACGCAGCCGTTTAAGCTTGACCTTAAGTTTCTAGGTTAAATATTGACGTTGTTTAGGCTCCACGACATCCGCCATGGATAGCTTTCAACATAAGTCAATGAGACCAACTTTCAACAAATTTCGTTGTACTTGACTCGTGCAATGACAATAAAAGGCTTTCTATTCTATTCTATTTCTAACTGTAGACCAAATATAAAAAGATAATTGAAAAGAAGCACACGATTCCAAGCTAATCTGAACATTTCATAATTAGAGTGGAGTCTCTAGTTGAACAATTGTGGATGGAGCAGGGTCTGTAGAGAATAATAAAGAAAGAATAAAACTTAAGAAGAACAATAGTTTAGCGCTGTATGCAGCACTCACCTAATGACATACTTAAGGCAAAAGGAAAATATGTAATTTGCTGAACATTATTGTATCAACCCCATGTCCGCTTCAGAAGGCTGCAGGAACTGGAAAAAGCACATATAGGGCACCTCCTTAACAGGTGGAAAAGGTTTTGAGTCCATATCTAATTACATGACCTGAAGATTACAGTAATTGCCCTTAATTGTAAAACACCACTTCGCCTATAGGGGGCCCACAATTGGCACCTGGAAAATGGCATTAAATATTAAACCAGTGTTTGTGTGTGTGTGTGTGTGTGTGTGTGTGTGTGTGTGTGTGTGTGTGTGTGTGTGTGTGTGTGTGTGTGTGTGTGTGTGTGTGGGGGGGGGGGGGGTGTGGGGGTGTGTGTGTGTGTGTGTGTGTGTGTGTGTCTATGTGTGTGCATGTTTGTATGTGTGAGTGTAGGTGTGTGTCTGTCTGTGTATGTGTGTACATGTATGTGTGTGTGTGTGTGTCTGTCTATGTGTCTATGTGTGTGAGTGCATCTATGTGTGTCTGTGTGTGTGTGTGTGTGTGTGTGTGTGTGTGTGTGTGTGTGTGTGTGTGTGTGTGTGTGTGTGTGTTTGTGTTGATGTATGTATGTGTATGTGTGTGTGTGTGTGTGTGTGTGTGTGTGTGTGTGTGTGTGTGTGTGTGTGTGTGTGTGTGTGTGTGTGTGCGTGCGTGCGTGCGTGTGTGTGTGTGTGTGTGTGTGTGTGTGTGTGTGTGTTTTTGGGAACAAAAAGACCCAGTGCTGAAGAACCAATTCCCCTGTCTCAGGCACAGTTGCGCTGTGGAGTGATTCACAAGGAGTGATGACTTGTCCTTGTGAATCACTTGGAACGGCTGGTTGCTGCGTGGGCATTGAATAGCTTTCATGACTATTCTTTGGCCGATTGGTATATCTAAAAACATTATTATTTGCTGAATTCATCCAAATTAGATTTCAGCTGTCCACAAATCTAGAACTGAGGTAATCACCTGTAAGAGAGCGTGTCAATTTGAAGCGATCCGTTAACCTCTCTAATTATTGTCGACGATCTTGCAAGGTCAAGTTTGGTTTTGTGTGTGGGTCTTCAGATGGCTGCAGGGGCTGATCTGAGATCCACTCATCCATTGCAGTAGGTTTTCAACTAGAAATATTATACAACTAGTTATATTTTTACGATTTTTACACCATTGCAGCAATATTATTTGCAACATATTTGCCTCTGAAACATTTTACAAAAAAAAATAGTACATTGGCTGTTGCACAAACCTTGATTGTATTAATCTCTTGATTGTAGTAAATGTCCCTTTAAACAGAACCCATCACACAACAAAATGCAAATCACTACAAGTTAATTTTCTACACAGGGTACTCGTACATGCAATTGGAGATTCTTAACATATGCACAGGAGTCTAAACAACGGTCCATGCCTTCTGGGTACTGGAGGATGATGCAGAAGGGGTCCATGTCCTCATCCCCCTCCTCCACCTCCTGCGGTTACTCCAGCGCCACCTGCCTCTCCGGATCCACCTACCCCTCATCCAGTGTTGCAAGATTGGGCCAGATTTCCCGCCCAATCTGGCACTGCAGCCAGAGTTGCCAGATTGGGCGGGAAATGTGGCCGAATCTGGCAATACTGTCCTCATCCGCTCCTCATCCAACCAAACATTGGCTGTGTCTGGCAGTGGCACGTTTGCCACGGAACAAATGGTTGTTTCTGTTTATTCAGGGATGGAAGTATAAGCTCATCTTAACAAATAATATTGGTGAGTGGACCATAATATATAGATGCAAAGAAATCCAATGGAAAAACATCAGTGTGAAAGCGTGACAAAATCAACATGATGAATTTGTTTTTCACAAGTTGTCATTTGGTTATGGATTGTAACCTAAATCACACAGATAAAGGAGACTTTGACCTATAACCATTAACTAATGGTACATTTACCCTTATCCACATAAGATAAAAAATGGGACAAGCAGCAACCATGCGATAATAACAATGCATAACCTCTTAATTTATTTCCCCAGCACTGTCATCATTCTTCAATTCATTTAGCTAAACTGCATTCCCATTGCAGGTAACAAACATTGTTTAATGACGTTCACCATTGCTACTACTGGCCTATCAGCTATCTGACATGTTGGGCTCAGAGTCGCATGAAAAGCTGCGACCAACTACATTGAGTAATTTATATTATATTATATTCTTGTATTCATTTTGATTGTTCACGTTGTTTGGTTTTTTTAACCAAAAGAACGAACAAGCTTCCGGGTGCAGGTATCCACCACTTCCGGCTCACTCAGAGATATGCTACTCTGAGTTTCGGTAAAAGGCTTTGCCATTGTGTGTGTGTGTGTGTGTGTGTGTGTGTGTGTGTGTGTGTGTGTGTGTGTGTGTGTGTGTGTGTGTGTGTGTGTGTGTGTAATTGTGTGAGTAATTATGTGTGTGTGTTTGTGTATGTGTGTGTGTGTGTGTGTGTGTGTGTGTGTGTGTGTGTGTGTGTGTGTGTGTGTGTGTGTGTGTGTGTGTGTGTTTGTGTGTGTTTGTGTGTGTATATGTGTGCATCTATGATTTTGTGTGTTTAAGTGAGTGTGTGTGGGTGATTGTGTGTGTCTAATTGTGTGTGTAATTATGTGTGTGTGTGTGTGTGTGTGTGTGTGTGTGTGTGTGTGTGTGTGTGTGTGTGTGTGTGTGTGTGTGTGTGTGTTATTCCAAAAGGAAAAATAAATGTTGTTGTCAAAACAGTCTTTCTTCTGCACAACCGACGACGGAGCAAAGTGATGCCAAGTGCATAATTGATGGCACCCGTCCGTTGGAAACTAAAGCTAATTACACCGATTATATTTTTAAGTCAAATTAAATTCTACTAAAAAAGTCTACCCAAATGGGTTAAATCTGCAAACTGTCCCATTAATTGAAATGGTTCTGTTCCCATAGCACCAGCACTAGCATTGGCCCCTGAGTACATTGGCCCAGGATTAGACTGGACCTGAAGCTACAGCTCACAGAGAACACGGCTTTGGCCTCGAGGGAATGAAAAACATTGACACACAGCATACACACACATTCACACACGCGCACAAAATGAGTGCTTCGAACAAGCAAGTGTGTTGCCTTTTACATGTCTACGTTGACGTTGACAAGTAGAATAGTTCATGTATAAACACACACACACACACACAAACACATGCACACACTCACACAAATAATCATATTCAGACACCCTCTCTCTCTCTGTTAATATCTCTCTCTCTCACTCTTGTTCTCTCCCTCTCTCTCACACACACACACACACACACACACACACAGACACACACACAAACACACACACATACACACACACACACACACACATACACACACACACACACACGCAATACAAACACACACACACACTGAGGAGATGTCTTTATCCGGGGCAGCAGCATTGCCTTGTCAGAGGTAGGTGACAGATATTAATGTCTTGGAGGGGCATGATGGATGGAATTCCTCCCTGATGCGCCCGAGCCCCACAGACAGCCCCCTTTAATGAGTTCCGGAAGCATCCATTTTTGCTGACAACAACCACCCCCAACCCCCCCCCCCCCCCCCTCTCAAACACACACACACACACACACACACACACACACACACACACACACACACACACACACACTCCTTCACAACAGTCTTCAACACTTTCTCTCTCTCTTTCTCTCTCTCTCTCTCTCTCTCTCTCTCTCGCTCTCTCTCGCTCTCTCGCTCTCTCGCTCTCGCTCTCTCTCTCTTGCCCTCTCTATTAACTAAAAACACTGCTTTAATAGGTTTTGGGTGGCGCATACAGACCATGCGTTCTGAGATTTGCTGTTCTGAACAAAGCAGACAGACAAACCCACACTATCATTGATACACAGGGCACAAACGCACACATCAATACAAAATGTAACGAGTCCCATGTCTTCCTGGTTGATACAGCTGTAGTCATGGCTAAGTAGTAAAGTAGACATTAGGAAATAACCTTGGCCCCCTCTTATAAATGTTGTTCCGTTGACTATCCACTTTAGACGTGTCTCGTCTTACTCACTCTTAGTCATCATATTAAGCTGGAATTAAAGCCCTCCTGTAGGTTGAAAGCATTGGAGTGACGCAAATGAACCCTGACTCCAGTTCGGACCAGCAGCTGGAAACCTGTGGCCCAAATTGAAAGTGGGAAGGAAATATGTTATACATTTTCAACAGCTTCTACTTTGAATCGACCTACTGCTATTCATCAAAGATTGAAGTTATGTGATTTTGTTTGTTTCATTAACACAGTGTCAACCTCTTAATCATCTGTATGTGTGTTTTTTTGTATATGTGTGTGTGTGTCTGCCTGCCGGTCTGTCTGTGTGAGTGTGTTTATCCCTGTCTGTCTGTATTTCCAATGGTATGTGTGAGTGTCATTCTGTCTTTCAGCGTTTGTGTGAGTGTGTGCCATGTGTGTGTGAGTGTCAGTCTGTCTTTCAGCATTTGTGTGTATGCGTTCTGTGTGTGTGTGTGTGTGTGTGTGTGTGTGTGTGTGTGTGTGTGTCTGTGTGTGTGTGTGTGTGTGTCAGCGTTTGTGTATGTGTGCCGTGTGTGCTGTGTGTGTGTGTGTCTGTGAGCGTTTGTGTGAGTATGTGCCGTGTATGTGTTTGTGTGTGTGTGTGTGTGTGTGTGTGTGCGGGTGTGTATGTGGTGCATCCGTCAGGGAGGGCTAACGTGAAGTGGCAGTGTTCAGAGAGGTCCTTAATTACAGTCTCAGCTGACTAATTGTGGCCCCCAAGGCCTCTACTGGGTACTGAGGCACCAGCACGGCATCTCTGTGCAACGGAACACACACTGCTGACGTTGGCATACTGTGGATGTATATATATGAATATCTTCAAACAAGAGTGGTAGCAGTGAGTGCTTATTTTGAATAAATATGTCTGTGTGTGTTTCTATCTGTGTGTGTATGTGGGGGGATGGAGGGTTGGTGGATTTGGGGGGGGGGGTGCTTTAGCCGTTACCATGGTTTCCCTCAGACTGTGTCCCAGCAATCTCTTCACAAGCATGTCAAAGCGAAGGATTGAGAGAAAGAATTATAGTTAATTGCAGCTTCTGAGCTTTTCCAACCGGACTAACTTCCGGTTGCCCTTCTTGAACCACTCTTGAATACGCAGAAATGACAATAGAATCTACCCACCTCCTTCCCATTGCTAGTGTACAAGCCTTGTGTCTCTTTAGGGATGGTTCATCAGAATCCATCATGGGATTTTTTGTTGCCGGTACTCGATAATATAACGCTTTGGCGGTTTCAAACACAACAAATAACTTGACAATTAATTACCAAAAAAGACCAAACCGACAAGACTGCCGACAACATTCCATGCTCATACACTTCCAAAATTGAATGTCTCTTTGAGATGTGGGGTCAAGATGTACAAGCCCTAAAGACAAATACACAACCATGTATACACACATTCACACACCGCTGGCTGAGTCATCCGAGCAGGGTGACAACCAGCACGTGGGAGCAGCAAGGGTGATGCAGCTGGCCTGGGGACACCTCGACACTCGCTAGGATCGAACCAGCTGAGTCAATGGCTCTACCCCCTGAGCTACTGTTAGCTCTTAATCGTTTGTTTTATATTCATGCAGTATTTTACTAAATTACATGATGCATCCCACACTTCAGCAAACAATATCCACGGAGGAGGCCATGTTTATTGACAAAAAAGTAACAATTTAATTTATTCACTTTTTTCAAAGTAGGCTATTCATAATAAGTCAAGTATACCTTATTACTTTGGAGCAGCAGTCAAACAGCAAGTGAAAGCCCTCAACTAACTACTTACTAATCTACTTAAAAGTGCTTTTCAAGAGCTTTAATTTTGGTGTTATGTGAGGAACGGCAGTCATCTGAAAGCCACTAGACATTACGGCACCGTCCTATGGATGATTTCGATTTTAGACCGTTCCTGGTTCATCTCTGACCAATCCGACCATCTGTACCCCGATTGGTTCAGGGAATCCATCATGGATGCCCCAATGCAACAATTCTCAATGGCGGCGAACGGTAGGGAGGGAGGGGACAGTTGGGGGTTTTGGTTGTGAATTCTTGCTCGACTCTGCTTCCCTGCCGGCTTCTTTACGACTCTCATACCTACAGCGCCTTTAAAGGGAGTTCGTCCAACAACCAAAGTAGTGATTCATTGTCACGACCTGACACATTCCGTTGTTACTCATCAACCTGTTTGTTGAATTGATGCTAAACTAGTTTGCCTTGACTCATTGAGTCATCAACATTTATTGTGTTTCATAGTGGAACTAAAATCAAAGTATGTATTTCTACCGGGAAAATATATTACCACAAAATATACCCAAAAAGTGTGGAAAAATCCAGTATAAAATACCCCAAGGGTCCCTAAGTCTGCTTTCTCCTCTATATTAACCACATTAAACCCGGAAAGTGTTGCATAGCATTTCTACGTTCACGGCCAGAGGGCGCTGTTACAGCACACAAAGCGTGCACGGGCTTCTTCACTCGAGGCTCGATATAAGCATTCCTTTCATGCTGTGTTGGAGGCTCAACAGGCTTACGGAGAAGCCTGATTTCTCCGTCATTATGCTAATAGACCAGATGGTAGCATGATGATGAGTGCTGCACCGCGCTATGATCTCCTCACATGGCTTGCGTGTTGCTGGCTGTGAAAAGCCCTACCCACTAGCCCTACTGCATGCATCCATTACCAATCTATGTGCACACACTGCCGACTAAAAGCCCGTGAAATGACCTCTCGACTGGCCCCTGTCTTTGGCTGTTTTTCTTTTGGTTTGTTGTGGAGAGAGCGCTGCAGATCCACTATACACCACCTTTGATGTTGCACCCTCGCGCGCTCACACGCACTTTCGCACACACAACCACACACACACACACACACACACACACACACACACACACACACACACACACACACACACACACACACACACACACACACACACACACACACACACACACACACACAAACACACACACACACACACACACACACACACACACACACACACACACACATACATACATACATACATACATACATACATACATACATACATACATACATACATATACACACGCACTCACACACACGGACACACCCACTCACACGAGCACACACACAGGCAAGCCATCGACACGTAGGCATAAGACGCACAATGGGGGGCGTTCATCATGAAGTCAAAGACCTCTTTCAGTTCTCCAGCAATTCTTCCCCGAGATTAAATCTCGGGGAAGCTCATTTAAAAGGACGAGTTGGCTGTAGCCCTACTGTAGCTGTGATACAGCTCCACGCTGGGCCGGGCAAGGGATGCTCCATTTATGTTGCACCTATGCAGAGCCGTCCAGATATCAATCTTTAGATTTCTATCTTTACGCATAAACGAAATTCGTCTTTTGACACACAAGCCAGAAAGGCAGTAAGCTATCTTGCAATACGCTTCACCTATCACATCGGCTGTCGTTGCCAAATACATTTAAACCCGATTCCGATTTGTGCACATCCAATTGGATGAGCAGTTCCCATTTTAGCTGAAGGTTTCTTTTCAAATAATGTTTGCACAGGATAGAAGTCTGTGCCTTGTGGCAGGATCCGTCGAAATTACACATTTGGTCCCACACTATTGAAATGGATCTGAGAATAATTAAATGGTGTCAACTTTGTATGAATAAACAATATCCTGCAGGCTTTACTGCCTTCTATAAAATAATGGCGTATGAGGATGGTTTCTGCATTAAAAGTGAATTTGAATGCATACTTTTTTTGCTCTTATATATATAGTTAAAATTGAGGTCATGCAAAGAGCCGGAATCGACCCAATCGCTCAACTTCAGACTGTTATGGATTTCCAATTCCCCAGTGCTCTGAGACGCGGCGGGGCTCTGTCCGTGGCCCTGACCCACAGCTCTGTCGGAGGTCCTGCACCCCGGCAGCGAGGCTCTGTCCGTGGTCCTGAAACCTGGCAGCGGGGCTCTGTCGGTGGTCCTGGACCACAGCTCTGTCCGTGGTCCTGACCCACAGGACCACGGATCTGCGGGAAAGGCAACCAGGTTAAAGTCTCATTAAGATTAAAATATATGTTTAATCTTAGAGATACCCGGCCAAGAGGGCAGCATACAGACAATGCATGTATGTTTCATGCAAACAAAACGCATAATTTGCACACAATTCGAAGACAGTTTTTAATAAAACAAGGTACGACCACCTGCTGTGTCAAAATACCAACTGGTATCACCTGATGGGCCAATCCGTACCGCTATACGTGTACAATTTCAGGCGACAACGTGGTTTGTATTGATCTGTTACCAGTGACCATCCATCAAGAGAAGTGGCCTATATCCAAAGAGTGGAGCGTTGATGAGAAAAAAAAAAATCAATTTCATATTTGTTCTATTTTGTCTCTGTTTGGGGAGGACGGCATGTTTGTAATGTATATATTACCTCCCGTCAGGGTGAACCATCTGGGTTAATTGCAATGCTCTTAATGGACTGCACACTGACACCCAAATGATGAGTGATGGACTTCTGCCAAGTTATAGAGCTGCCCGCACCAGGTCTCGCTCTCTCTCTCTCTCTCTCTCTCTCTCTCTCTCTCTCTCTCTCTCTCTCTCTCTCTCTCTCTCTCCCTCTCTCTCTCTTTCTTTATCTCCCTCTCGCTCATTCCTCTCTCTCAACCTTCTCTAATACCTTGTCTCTCTCACTTCCTCTCTCTCTCTCTCTCTCTCTCTCTCTCTCTCTCTCTCTCTCTCTCTCTCTCTCTCTCTCTCTCTCTCTCTCTCCAATCTCTCTCTGTCTCTCTCACTCTATCTGTCTAGCCTTCCCTCTCTATATCAAACCGCTCTCTCTCTCTCTCTCTCTCTCTCTCTCTCTCTCTCTCTCTCTCTCTCTCTCTCTCTCTCTCTCTCTCTCTCTCTCTCTCTCTCTCTCCATCCTCCCCTCCTCCTCCTCCCTCTCCTCCTCCTCTTCGAGAAGGCTGTGCTCTGCGGGCTCCGCGCTCACAACACCAGGCTTGGCTCGACGTCAGCGTCTGTGCAGCAGTGCAGCATAATGGGATCGTAGGCGAGCCGAGGTGCCTCACACACACAGGGCTGCAATCGCGACTCTCCCCTCCGCTTCCTCGCACCGCTCCGACCGTTCGCACCGCTGTACCCCGTCGCCGTGCGGATAGCGCATAGCTGTGCCCCCCACGCCCCCAACCCACCCCCTTACCCCCACCACCTCCCCCAAGAAAACCAACCCAGCAGCCCTATGTATGTATGTATGGGGCCCCCACCGGATTTTTTTTTCACCTCTCGACATGGATACCCCGCCGTCCCTTGAACTGGGGGCTGGTTTCTTGGCGCAGTGAGGAGAGGATCCATGCCGGGACTGCTAATGGATTTAGGGAGAGCGCGAGTGACCATGCCGTGATCTTGCACGACCGGAGAGAAGAAATCCGCGGGAATCAGAAGCGTACGGGGGGGACTACCACCACTGTGCATTTTTTGACAAACAACATGAAGATTACCTCCCAGCTGGTAAATAGTCTCGTTTTCAGGTTCAACCTCAGGCTTCTCCCGCTCCTGCTGCTGTTTCTCGGATACTCTCGCGGGATGCCGCACGTCTTAAGATTCGGTAAGAGAGGCGACTTGTTGTTGAGGCTTGTTGCCTTCAATGGAAGGATGTGTGTGTTTACTATAACGGCTGATGTATGCAGACGTTGGTGCCATGTAATGCTCCTATCTTCCATGTCTCAATTGCACGAATGACTGTACCCTAACATAAAATACCTCCATAAGCTCCTCATGGGTCTGTTTTAAAGAGGGTTGTTTACTTGAACATGCCTGCTCATATGCTCCGAGGAGAGTAATTAGCCACGAGGGTTACATGTTAAAGCATATAGTTAAACAATATATGGGCCAAATATATGGCTATACCGGCTGTCCAAGCTGCACTACCGGTACAACTTCGGCAAATGTTTCCAGATAGGCCTCTATCCTCGGTTTGCACACTTCCAAACTCAATATGTCTGTAAAAGTCTGTGATTAGGCCCACTGCAAGCAACAGATAGCGCTAAATGTGTGGCACAGGGCGATGCAATGGGCATCACCATACATGATTCGTGCACCTTCATCTATACTAGCATTCTCCGAATGCCTGATCACAGTAGTATAGATCAAGGTGAATGAATCAAGCATTCAGAGAATGCTTGATCACAATACGGTGTTTTAAACCGCTGACACGTCCGCTCTCATGTAAACACCTCCTGTGTTTGTGGGGATCAATCACACAGGACGCGAGGCCAATCGACGCGCCTCCTGGTCTTCTCACTCCGCCAGCATCGATCGGGACCTCAGTGGTTCCAGTCATCTGAGACCTTGCGTTCAGATCCCTTTCTGGGGGTCTAGCGTCTAGCCGTGCTGTGTAACTTTGCGTTCCCCGTGCTGACACGCAGCTCGCCTTCGGTGTGTCTGGGACTCGTCTTTTTCTGACAGCAGATGTTACCTAATGTTGACAGCACCTCCTCCCAGACCTCACGCCGTCCCCGTCCCCCCGGGGCCTGCAGGTTTAACAGTCAGGGCGCGTCTGCAGAGAGCCACCGCCATGGCACCGGGCTGTGTTCGCTTCCCGCGCCACCTCCTGCTGCGTCCTCCTGCTGTCTATGGTTTCCCGCGTTCCAATTCCCCCGTTTTGCTATCTCGGTCTCTATCAGAGCCATTGCTGTGCGACGCGTTGAAGAGCCTGTCCCGAGGTTGCCATGCGGCTATATCTCAGAGAGAACCGGCATGTGACCGGCCTCAGATCTTTGGCTCTCGGGCTTTACAACGCGTCTGCTGGACGTGTCATTCGCCCAAAGCGTAAAACGCGTGAACGGCACCAGAGACGCTCGGGCTCTTGGCTAGTCTGCCTGTTGCTATTTTGACACATTCACTTGACAATGACAAATATGTCTCTGAGCTCCGCGAGGGACGAGGCAATGTCCTCTAAAGCTGCGAATCTATCCTGATATGTGGCTGTTTCTGCTGCTGCGTGGGCCGCGTGTGTTGGCTGAGGGAATAAGGACATCAAGTGGATGGAATATAATGGCTGGGAGAGATGTGTTGTGTGAGTGTGTGTGCTCGGGTGTGTGTGTGTGTGTGTGTGTGTGTGTGTGTGTGTGTGTGTGTGTGTGTGTGTGTGTGTGTGTGTGTGTGTGTGTGTGTGTGTGTGTGTGTGCTCGCGTGTGTGTGCGTGTGTGTGCGTGTGTGTGTGTGTGTGTGTGTGTGTGTGTGTGTGTGTGTGTTTATTTTGCATTCATAATTTGCATTTTGCATTTGTATCCAAAGCACGAAAAGTAGTAATGAAAACCAAATCCCTACATTTAAAATTGACAAAGAAACAACCGGACATTGAAGAGAATCGGAGTCACACAGTTAGGTAAGAAGAGCATATTTATTTGTCTCATATTTATTTTACGTATTTATTAGTAATTCATTCAATCATTCAATCATTCAATCAATCATTCATGCTTGCCTGATACATCAGAGGCACATCACAGACCCCCTCACGGAGCCCTCACCAGGCTACCGGCCTGCTCCCATACTGTACGGACAGAAGGCGCGTGGCTCAGCACAACACCCCAGCTGCTGCTCACAGGACAGGAGGCGGCCGCACGGCTAAATAAAAAGGTCAGCTCCCCGGGGCCTGTCTGTCCCTCCCCCGCCTTTCCGCGCACAGCACACACCAGCTCCGCTCCGTCGTGGGCCTCGTCTTTGCGGGGCTCACGGTAGGCCATTGTGCCGCTGCTGTTCTGCCCTGTCACACACGAGACCTTTAAGCCCGATTCAGAGTCCGCCACCGCGGACCCTTCTGGTGGGCGTGCACGCACGTAGCCGGTGGAACGTGAATGGCGTTTACCCCCCCCCCCCCCCCCCCGGCTGCTATACACATCGAGCAACAAGTCCGCTCTGTGGATACTGTTATAGCCCCCAGCATCTCAATCTGATTGATTTATTTGGATGATAAAAAATGAGCCCACCGGCCGCGCCGCATAAAAGTCTGCATAGTTTGCCGGCTTCAGATTAAGTTACAATCATAAAACAGATACCGCCTTTTGTTTTTTTAATCATGGAATGTATTTAAAAACATGCTTGACAAACTAGTCTACGGTTTGAATTGTGGATGATGCATGAGGAACTCTGTGCTAAAAGGTCCATCTTCACTTGGGTTCAGCCATTTTGATTGAATGCATGGCAGTCAGGTCACCTTCACTTTGTTGCCAGAATGCATCAAAAACACAAATGTAAATATAGCTTTTGCTATCCCCCCCCCCCCCCCCCCCCCCAAATGATGTTTCTATTCATTTTTACTTCTGCTGGAATATAGTTCACATGCTGATATCATTCTTTTTAAGAAAAGAAGGGGGAAATGTTTGATTAAAGTTTGCTCTGCCTGAGGGGAATTGCCAAATCTCAAAATTGTGATAGCTAGTGTGTGTGTGTGTGTGTGTGTGTGTGTGTGTGTGTGTGTGTGTGTGTGTGTGTGTGTGTGTGTGTGTGTGTGTGTGTGTGTGTGTGTGTGTGTGTGTGTGTGTGTGTGTGTGTATACATGCATGCGTGCCTGCATGTGCTTGACTGCCCGCCTGCCTGCGTGCGTGCATAGGCTACGTGTGCGTGTGCGTGCGAGCATGGTGCTCATGCGTGCGTGTACGTGTCTGCGTGTTTGTTTCTGCCTGCCCGCCTGCCTGCCTGCGTGTGCGCGCGTGTCTGTGTTTGTGTCATCATGGTTGTGAAGTGAAACCGTTCTGAGGACGGTATTTGAGCGGCGGTTCCATGCTGGAGAATAGCCCCGGATTGGCTGAGTGCTAAAGTTAATGAACCCTGTGTATACAAGCACCTATCTCACATGGAAGTAGCTTCCACACACTGTCAATATCCATTCGCCCAGATTGCATTTCCTACTATTCGGTCAACCAAAGCACAGAGGCTGGTGTGGACACGGGGCGCACGTATACGGTGTCATCGCTATGATCTCATTGGGCGTAATGAGTCAGTGTGTCCTTCTGAGCCGCTTTTATTGGGGATGTTTTTGCGGCAGGAAGACGGGAAGTTATTCAGATGCCTGAGGAAGGAACAACAAGGCAGGAAGGGGACGGGAGTAAACAAAGAAAAGACGCGGTGCAGATTGACGTTGAGATGTTTTAATATCCGTCACCAACGGGGGGAGCGGTGACGGTGTTAAGTGGCAGCGGCGGAGGGGAGGCATGCAGGCACAGACTGCTTCCACATCACAGGAGGAGGAGGAGGGTCCCAGGGCTGTCTAGCACAACGCAAAGCATTGTTGACTCACAGGATGTGGACTCTGTCTGCTCACTTCCTGCCTCCGTGTTTAAAGCCATTTCAATATGGAGGGGAATAGGGACAAAATGTACTCATGAGCTAGTACATTTTAAACAGGAGCAAGAATTTCTGTCCCCTGCTGGAACACAAAAAATAAAACACACAATGGTGATTCATCTCCCAGAAGAGAATAGCTCCATTGACTTCACACAGTCCCGGTATTCATCCGTCAGATCGCCATGACGTCTCTTCGGCGTTATAAATGGTGCGGGCCACAGCTCAGACCAGCTCTTATGCCACAGGTCATCGCTATGACAGGTAGCCATGGCGACCCTACTGGTTTTTCAAGCTGACCAGAGCTAGCTCTGAGGTCTGTGGAGCGGGTCTCATGGTTACCGCTAACAGGAGCCTACTTATCCTGATGATGATGGACGAGGCACACGTTGGATGGATAACCTTTGGGGAGGAGTCAATTGTAGCCTAACCATCGCGGATAAATGCTGTCTTATGCAAGGCAAACCCTCTTGGTCGTATCTCTGGCAAAGTGGTTTGGAAATAATGCTCTTAAAGCCCTCCTCTACTCTCTTACCATATGTCTTCTGTTTGGTCTTTATTTATGACTGCCTCTCCTCCCTTATACATTAACCCACCAACCATGAAACATTTGGACCAATAGCAGACAGGAGAAATAGCAGTTCCTCACAGGGAAAATGCAAAGATTATTGCTTGTTACATATCAACATTTAGTCCATTCTCTAAAAGCTAATCGAAGCTCTTACAGGTCCTCATATAGTAATGGGAGTAGGACGGGCTAAACGTATTTCATGATTCAAACCATCATGAAATGATTTTAAAATATGAGAATGTATTGAATTCCTCAATTTCTGCTGCTTCTAAATGTGTAACACGCATGACAAGCATGATAAGGGGGACTCATATACACTCTATCGATTCTTTCTTTAATAAGCAGATTCGATTTCCTTGTGCAGCTAACTCGGGAAGGGATGACGTTCATATAGGCCCTTTTCATTTTGACAGGATGGAAATATTAACATATATAATATGGGTATGGACATATGACTGTTGTCATGGTCACATGATTACAGTCATTTTCAAGTGAATATAGTCATGGTCACATGATTATAGGCATGGTCACATGATTACATAGACTGGGTAGCCCCGCCCATTCTGCCAGCGATTTGAGTTTGCCCTGCAGAAAGGTCTGGAGAAGAGCTATACTTTTCTTTCTAGTTTCGATACGTTTTTGCAGGAGCCTGGCTGGTTCAACACATGAAGTCAGGGAAGCGACGACAAGCAGCCAATTGCGTACAGAGTCATTTGAACTAGGCCCATTGATCACGCCTCTTGTGCTGAAGAAATTGACAGCAGCTTCCCCAGACCAACGTGCAATCTACGATTGAGCTTGGTCTGGCAATAGCCAGGCTAATGATTACAGTGATGGTCATGTGATTACAGGCATCGTCATGTGATTATAGTCGTGGTCACGTGATTATAGTCACGTGACATTCAGAGATCTCTTCCTTCACAAGGTCTGAAGAACTATAGAAAGTGACCTAGTTTGTAATAATATTCAACAGCCAGATAAGGTATTGTCAGACTGAATGAAATGAAAAGACTGATGACGGGTACATTCAAGGGCAGAGGGGAAAGGCAATTCAAAGGGAGTTCTCTTAAGCGCTTTTTATTTTATTTTCCTCGCTGGAAGGCAGGCTGAATTATCAGCGTGCTGGGGACCGGTTCTGAATTCGGAGGAATTATGGATAACACCCTGTGTCCTGGCCCGCCGCCAAGCCTGTTCACGGCAGCAAAATACATTTTAAAAAGGCACAAAGCTGCTTAAAATATTCATGTGTCACTTGGCAGCCACCGTAGCTTATATAGAAATATGAAACTATCTCCGCTCCACTTGGAAAATAATTTTCCATGGTTTAAAAATACCCACAGCGGGTTTCAAGACCAAAGAGGGGATCTGACTGCCATTTGCATGCAGCACCACACTATGGGCTTGAAGCGGGCAAATCTATCTGGATGGATTTCTAAAACATGTTTACACACCCACACTCTTTGAAGGTCTCGCTGCCATGCCTCAGCTCACAAAGGGCATGTTCAGTGGAGATAGGCTCTTCTTCAGACTTTGGGAAATGGACGAACTACTACTGGCCTATCTGACATGTTGGGCTCAGAGTCGCATGAAAAGCTGCGACCAACTACATTGAGTAATTTATATTATATTATATTCTTGTATTCATTTTGATTGTTCACATTTTTTGTATTTTTTAACCAAAAGAACGAACAAGCTTCCGGGTGCAGGTATCCACCACTTCCGGCTCACTCAGAGATATGCTACTCTGGGTTTCGGTAAAAGGCTTTGCCATTGTGTGTGTGTGTGTGTGTGTGTGTGTGTGTGTGTGTGTGTGTGTGTGTGTGTGTGTGTGTGTGTGTGTGTGTGTGTGTGTGTGTGTGTGTGTGCATTATTAGCAGGAATAGTAATAGTATTTGACATTGCGGTTTTAATTGCTAGACTAGAGTCTAATTGGGTAATAATGGGTTAGCTATTACTAGTTTGGCGTGCTACGTGAAACAATTATTTAAGTTCCAACAACACTATTCAAACAACTTATATTTTTCTCTGCCACTAGTGCGACTAAATCATCCAGAGAAATTCTGACGTGTTTGGGAATGGAGGGCACAATGTTTCACCCCTTCCACATAACAGATCGTTTTGTGGGCCGTTGGCTATTTTTCATTGTCCCCAGCCCTTCGATGGGTCAGAGGTTAAATGGGAAATGTACAATTGTGCTGCAATTTCTTCCAATCAATCCAATGAAATCCAAGGCCTGTCCGTTAATCAGTGGTGGGAGGAATTGCAAGGGCAGCCATGATTTTCTCTTTGTTTTTCGGTTTTCTTCCAACTAAATGTTAGTCATAATATTTACTCTCAAGCCCACATGTGAATGTGGGAAAGACAGCGTTTTCTAGAGATTAGGAGCTGGAAACAACAATTAAGATTTGGAAAGAGTGAAATATGGAGAGTGTGTGAGAGAGAGTGCGAGCAAGAG